>NC_054868.1:33315257-33617757 GCF_018320785.1 Cheilinus undulatus | reverse complement strand
ATGGGTGGATATTCGAGCTTTAATGTGTCTTTCTACTTCAGGACATTTAATTATTGTTTAAAACAAACTGGGGACACACAAAAGAAGAAAAAAGAAGAAAAAAAACACATTTGTATCATGGTACACACAATATTTGACAAGCATTTAAAATATTAAAAAAACATGTTTAAGTTGGATTCCAATGTAAAAATAAAAGTCTGTGTAAAATATGTTCAAGAAGAAGTGCAAGTGTGGAGAAAAAAAATGATACAAGATAATCTATTTCTTTTGTAAACTACAAAAAAAAAAAATGTTTAAATAAATGAATTGCTATTCACAGTAAACGCATTTCTATGTGAGAAGCTGTCAGAAAGGGTGAATGACAATAGACTCAGTCTATCTGTGGACTGGAGAGCCATGTCTCTGCAGTGTATCGAACCAAAAAAAAAAAAAAAGGAAAAACAAAAAAATTTGAAGGGGCAGAGGGATATCTGCATCTCATCTTCAGTGTAAAACTCATAGTCTGGATTTTAGATCTGTTCTCTGTTTAAACTTTCATATTTGTTGTTTTATCATTCTCTGTGTTGGCTATTATCAGTGTAGTTTCTTTCCCCCTTTCCATTGCTTATCTGAGAATAGATTTAAATGATCTATTACTTTTTTATTGGTTAGCATATTTTCATACTATTCTATCAGTATTTGTGTACCATCCAAGTAAAGAAAGCAGAGTGTTCAAGGTCTAAAGCTATGCCTCTTTTTGCCTCTTAATCTTTGGCTTTCACAGAGGAGCTAGACACCTCCTTTCACTGAACCAAGCACACTAAAGACAAACATTTGAAGTAATGCATACTTTGACAAAAATACAATTTGTATCAGAATCATTGAAGAAATTATCAAGCAGCTTAAAGATAAATTTGCACATATCCTTCACTGTGTTTTCATGTGATGTACTATGTTTGTTGAATACAAGGCCATTCTGAGGTGTATATATATCCTTCTTCCTCTGGTGTTCATTGTGTGAATTAGTGCACTGACAGATGTTGTGTTTCATGGGTCTTCTGACATGAACAGTATGTTGAGTGTGTACGTGAATGACTGTATGTGTGTGTTGAGGGGGGAGCTGTAAGAGAGAGATGAAGCATCAAAACGACTGCAGAAAGAGGGAACAGACTGCTCTCTAGTGTGCATATTCTCATACTGTGGCTGCATTTTACCTATTGTGCACCGTTATCTGCAAACTTCCACAGCAGGGGAATTATTCATATTCTGAATTTGCAGGAGCTTTTCTGAACAATGCATCATTTCTTTTGTGTTATTCTGAGTTAAATTAAGATAATGTTTACAACTTGTACGTCAGCAGGAATAAAAATGTTTTAAGGACTCAGTGACAATCATTAGTTTCATCATTAGACGTAACAAGTTTTAAAATGATTTCCAAGCCATCTTCAGATTCATAAAAGCTGGATTTACAATGTTGTGAGCAATCTTCAACACAAGGGTCAAAAACACAGCTAACACTTGGTCCCTAGGGTTAGAGATGTTGTATTTTTAGACCGATGGTGCTGCCTATGGTTTGGACAATCCAAGAGCTCATAATTCCCTTAATTTTTGGGTTGAAATATGTTTCACTGAAATGCTTTTTGGGCTCAGGGTTGGTTTTGTTTTGGCTCATTATCAGTGGTTCTAAAATTGAATGTCTTTAGAGTCATTTAATGTAAATAGAAAGGGTAGCCATTGGTTTAAAGGGTAATGCAAGGTTTACGGGGGAAAAAAATCCTATTACTTCTTTCATAACAGACTATCGAATTCTGGAGGAACTGACTAAGTAATTCAATATTTATATACGTATCAAATTACCTTCTTTTTTAACGCAATTTTAAGGACTTTACTCAGGTGAATCTAATCCTACTAATCACTATTTCTTTATGAATAGTATGAATGGTATTCGGTGTTTTTGCACTTGTGTGCAAATGACTTTCTGAGATTTGTTTTAAAACATGAGACAGATAGAGTCGATTTTAAATAAAAGCCCATTCAAACTTAAGGCTGTCCCTTTAACCGGCCTGGTGTTGCCACATTCTTAGACATATAAGCAGGTCTCAATTTAGGACCCCTATTTATTTTTTGTTGGAATACTTTTCCACTCATACACACAGAAAAAAAAACAAAACTGCAAGACAGAAGAAAATTAAGATTAACTTTGATATCTGTCCAAGGAAAATAATAATGCTACTATTAATAACAGTGTGAGGAGGAGGGTTAGAGATCAGCTACATATTTTGGGAAAACTTAAAACTGTATAGTCCATCCTATCTTTGCTGTTTCCTTGTTTGATTTGAAAAAAAAAAAAAATACATATTGCAGTCAGCATTAATACAATATTTGTGATTAATTCAGGTCTGTAATTGGTGCAATGTGTTTTAATCACAATTCATTGCATGCTTTACTGTCCTGTTCTGTACATTTTGGTAAAGTCACTGCAACATCATCTTGTAGCCACAGTGATGGAAAATTCACAGATAGCTCAGTGGACAGGTCAAAAATCATCTGTATATTGTGTTAACAATAAGTTGCCTCTTATCTGTCCCCTTACTTCTTTTTCAATCCATTATAAGTTCCTTTTTCTGTGGTCAAGTTGATGTCCTAATCTTTAATCTATGGAAGGTCCTACATTTTCTTTCAAAATAAAGCAGGTCTGTATCCAGACAGGAAGTCAGATACCCATAGTGTAAGGCAGTAGAAAAATGCAACAATAAACAAAGACAGATTTAAATGCAAATGCAAGGTCAGATTATTTGCACCTACACTATAAGAGTGAGTTGAGTTGGAAAAACCAAAATAGCTATTTCAACTCTATTAAGTTGACAGAACTCATTTTTAGTTTTAGGTTGACAGCACTCAAACAATTTAATCTTTTGTCACTGTACTCAAATTATTTGTCTCTCATTCCTTTATCTGCATATATTTCCCAGAATGCCTTTGGGCATTAAACCCTTTTTGCACCATGAGCAAGGTTACTTACTCAGTTAGAGAGGTCCTGCCTATGGGGAGGCAATATTAAAGTTGATGTACAGTGCTTAACAAATTTATTAGACCACCCAAACCCTAACCAAAGTAAGATTTATGCCACAGCTGCCCTCAGTTAACAGCATTGGTAATTACCAAAATCTTTTTTTTATGTTTCTGCAATGGTTAATACACCAATATGTAGGAGCTCTTTAACCTAAATGATATTTGTAATGCTAAAATGTCATTATTATTGTTATCCATGGATTTTCAAATTAGCTGATTTACAAAAAAGAAAATAAATAAATAAATAAAAGAAAAAAAATAGTAAAGCACATTATTATTTCTTGATTAATATGTCAAATTATAGTTATTTACTTGCATTCCTGAACAGAAAAAATTGTTTTAGTGGTTGAATTTTATGCTTGATTCATTTCTGACTTCTCAGAGAAGCCCAGTGAGCCGGCTCAAATTTGGGTGAATTCAGTTTAAAATCCCTCATTCCTGTTCAAAATGGTAAAATGTGGAGAGCTCACTGAAAATGAAAGTGTCCGCATTAAAGAACTTCATGATTCTGGATGGTCTTTGAGACAAATATGACAGGTGGTCTAATACATTTGTTAAGCACTGTATATGTTAATGAATATTTGATGGTTTGCAAAACTAATGAGACATCAACTACTGTTTCAGTGTAGAGTTGTAGTCAAGACCATACTATCAAAGACATGCTGAGACATGAGTGCATTGAGACCAAGACAAGACCAAGACCATAAAAACCCACTTAAAAAATCATTAAAATTTGCTCAACTAACTTCTTGTCAGACATAAATCATTGTATGTGTTAAAAAGCTACTGACAGGTCTGGAATTGTTTAAATATCTGAAGATAATATATTTATCTTTGTCAGTTGAGTAAGGCCTAAAAAAGTGTTAAGAGGTATTTCTGACCAGAAATAAGATGGACTGGTTTGTTAAGATGTGCAGGTGTCTGACACATAAGGCAACTGAATAGATTTACAAGGAGGCATAACAATCAGTGATCTGTTTTAAGTCAAATTACAACATTAATTAATCAGTTCATTAATGATGTCAAAGGATAGCACATCGGTGGTGGTCTTGACTGGTCTTGATGGAAAATCCTTAAGCTTAAGAACTGCAAACTCAAATTAACATTTTAATCTCAGTTAAACACCTAAAATGATTAATTTAAAACTAGCATAGCACACTAGCATCAGTAATTATTACTCAGAAATATTGCGTTACAGTAATTGCAGCACATTTAAAGTAAACAAGTTATCTGAACTTACAGGAGTAAAATTTATTTTACCTTTTTTTTTTTTGAGGCAAAACAAATCCAATTTTTTAAGTAAGCTCAACTCATTTGATTTTACAGTGTATCTAAAGAAATGCTGAGATATGCAGTAATTAATTTTTTTAATTGTTTGCCATCCCTCAAAATAATGAAATTCCCATCTAGTATAGTTACTTGGCCCAAATAAGGGCATGGAGATTTGAAAGTTAAAGCAAGTTTAACAGTGTTCTTTTAAAAGCATTATACAATCTTGCGAACAATTTCACTGGAATCTTTCAACCTGTAATGTACTGTTACTTAACTTCACATCAGTCTTTAGAGAGTCTGTCTTCACACATACCCATGCTAAATAGCACTGAACAATGAGAACTGACTGGTTTTAGTCAAAAAGTACTACATCAATCTAGACAGTCCCTAACAGCAAACAAGTGTTACCTGAAGTTGCCTGTGTTGGCAGGACAATAAAACTGCAGTGCATTTGTTTTGACTATCAACAGGCAGGTAAAGTCAGGTGAACAACAAGATAAATAGTCTGCATGTTGTGCTTAAGTTGCAAAAGCCCTAAACTTTGTGATTATTTGTTACAGGACCAGTTTTGGGGAGGTTATAATGGCTTAAAGTTGCCATGCAGGATTTATGATGCATTTCTTATTTATGGTATCAAGGGCATCCCACTTTAAACCTCAACATAGCTGTTAATCATAACCTGCTGTATCATGTAAATGCAAATGACTGCAGTATATACAGCAGGGCATCATGACAGGGGCAGATTTATTTTACATCCTGTGGAGAGTTCTCTCCCCCCATCCAGCCCTTCACAGCCCCTTAAACTTGCTACTGCTGGGTAATTTTGAGGTTGTTAAGCTTCATTTGTATAAATATTGGATGATGCCTGGCATGGAGGCAAGTACTGGCACCACTATTGATTTCATTTCACTCTTTTCTTGAACAAGCAACCAGGGCAAAAGGTGATAGAGAATGGCTTTGAATATTTTAACAGCTCTGAGTCCTGAGGGGTGACATTAAAGTACTTTAGACTTATCTCTATCTCTTCTCACCTTCACCTTCTCCCCTCGCTCTATCTGTTTCTCGCCATGCCCATAAAACGCAGTAAATATAGACAAAAACATCAATTCATCTAACTGACAAAGGATCAAATCTGTGCTTGACCTAAGCCTGGGGGTGATATTTCCCTGAGGGATCTTATGAGCTCTCAGACAGCATCCATTATAAATGCCATGATTGATGACGCTCAGTAGAAATCAATACGGATGAGTGGTAACCAAAATGATCATAGTGATAACAAATGCATTCATGTCTCCCTCATACTCACAAACATACCTGATGAATGAATTAGAATGACACGTGTTATTTTTATGTAAATTGATAATTGATTTAGAGGCTGATTAGTGTACGGCAGGGTGATTCGGTTTCCGCCAAACACGTATCCGATCACTGAAGTGTGATATTCTGTGAAGAGTAGTTGTGCAGGGGAGCGTGACATTTGTTCTGCAATTCCAGAGCTGCAGCTGTTAGCCAGCCAGAGGATATACAGGGGTTGTATGTACAATGCACATACTAATAGGTCTGACGCTATTATTTTTCAGCTTATGTGTTCAAACACTGAGCATGTGGTGCATATAACAGTTACGTGTGTGGTTATGAATAAGCACACTGGACTTGAAAATCAAAGGATTTCTTGGACTGCATTGTTAAGAGGGCAATGCTGAAATGAGAAGTCTCAAAAGGAAGATGGATATGAAAGCAGAGTTACTGACACAGAAAGTAAAAGGTCAAGACAATGAAATGAGAAAATTCAGGGGGGATGTGGTGTCCGTGAATTGGAGCACTCTGTACATGAGACACGGGTGAGAGCTAAAGGTCAGAAACTAACAACGGAGGAACCCTGCAGACTCAAACTGAACAGGTAGCTGCTAGCCAGTATCAAAACAAACACGCTTCATTATCAATTTGCATCATTGTCAGAGTTCAAGCCTTGTTCTAACAATAATCTGATTAAGAAAACATTGGTTTTATTCAACATGGGATGCAGTGTACAAACTGCCATTTATTCCACTGTGCCTGCATGTGACGGTGCAGCAGTGCTTACGTGAGTCAGTGACAAAACATCAATCTGCAGATCTTTGGGAATAGCTTTGCATCACATTCTGCAGAATGAGGTGCAGGGAGGGAGAGGGGGAGGGCCTTAGAGATGCAAACAAATCCTTAAAAAATAAATTAACAGGGCTTCCTTTGAGGGGTATCGATTGGGCAGCATTCTGCCATCTCATTGGGACCAGGACTGTGCTGCATAATAAACGCTTAACACCCCCTCATAACTGGACTGAGAGCTAAATCATGGGTGGCAGTATGTACTGCAGCAGGCTGTAAGGAGCTGGCGATGACTAATGACAATGAGTGGGTGGCTTTCCACTGCTTCTTTTATAACAGGTGGGTCATCAGGATCAATATTTTAATCATTATTACCATTATCTTTGAGTCTAAACCTCTGACAAAACAGTTTCTGTCTGTTTGTAAAGTCCTTCTTTTTCACCCCTTTTAAAAACTGTTGTTTCTACTACAATAACATCATATGACTGCTATGAATTCCATTACAAAATGCCAGGCTCTTGAACCACCATGATGCCATAAAGATTATATGATGAATTAATTGAAACTATAACGTCTGTTGCCATAATACAATGTTACTCCACTGAATTAAGATGGATAACAAATGGATACACTCTTGTACACAATGTTGCTATAAACATTTCATTTCTGCTCTGTATTCAGTGACAAAATACAAGCAACTATAACTGACAAGTGCATTGAATAACAACAAAACACTAAAACCGGGGATGCACAGATGAATCAGTATAGGGCCAGTCAGGACATATGTTACAAACTGTTGGCAGAAGCGGATAAGTATCTGAGAGCTGCATCAATTTAATACAGATAAACCAGTCTATCAAAAAGGTGGTTTAGGGTAAAGTTTTTCATTGGTCAGCAGAATTCATAAACTCTGACCTGTTTTTTGAGATCAGATCTAAGAGAGAATGCTGGCAATGTGGGGTCTTACACCAAAAAAACTGACATCAATCTGCAATTGACTAAATTGTTATTGCAACCTTTGTATTCATATTGGCACCAATTGTACATATTTATTACTAACTTGAAACTACTTACAGGGGCAGTGTGTAATATTTAGGCAAATAGCATTTAGCGGGACATATCTGGGAAAAATGGAGTGTAATTATTGTAAGTAGGCCTATCCAGGTAAGTGTTTAATTATCTGAATATGTATATATATTAAAAAAAAAAAAAAAAAAAAAACAGTTTTATTTCATTAACTGACAATGACACTTATTTCAAAGGGAGTGTCCCCTCCATGGACTCTGCCATCTTGGATATTTGAACCTTGCATGTTTCTACAGTTCCACAAAAGGGATTGACTATAGATGTCACTACTGTTCTCAAATTTTACACTACACCTTTTACTTTAATATTTCTATAACTATATTACTGCACTGATTTCAACTGAAAAAAACAAAACAAAACAAAACAAAACAAAAAACGTAACAGCATAATATTGCTATAAATACATAACTGTACTACATTAAATGTCATCCTAAGCTAAAGCTATAAAGATATTTTTGCACTGAAATGTCTACATTAATTCTCTAAAGTGACTACATTTCCTCAGATCTTTCCAACATTTTCAAAGCCACAGAAGTTCTTAATCTTTCTGGCCATAACAAGACGATAAGCCGTGACAATAGGGAAATATTTCTTAATGCCTTTGGAATGCTGGATTATGCGTCAACACAAAGAGGCGTGAGCTGCTACTGGGAGTTGCTGTTCTGTTGCTGTACTTCATTCATTTTTATGCTGCTAACTTGTGGTGGACCTTTATTATTCTCTTCCAACAGCTGCACGTTCTGTTGCCCAAGTTCCCCCCAAAACGTGCAACCAACCCGGACACCATGATGTTGTCCCCATAGATTTTTCCATGTTCAGTAGACATAAGACAGCTTCTATGGTTGAACTGAGGAGTCTTTTAAACAAAAAATGCACTCCAAGGTGTTCATGGTGGAATTTTACATTAAGAGGGATTCGATGGTAATAACAGGCATTCAAGCAGTGTTAATTTTGACAGCTATTTTTAAATTTAGTCTAAGTTTTAGTCTTCAGAAGAAATGTCTTTTAGTTTTAGTCCCATTTTAGGCATTTCTATCCTTTTTAGTTTTAGTCTCATTTTAATTGACAAAACTCAAAACATTTTAGTCTAGTTTAAGTCCATTAAAAGTCCTCACATTTTTTTCTTTTCTTTCTTTTTTTTTTTTTTTTTTTTTTTTTTTAGTCCAAGCATTTATTTTCTTGCCTAATTATGGTACCAAATCATGGTACTGTGTTCTCTGCACTCTCTGCCAGACCTAGGATCCCTGCTTTCTACAGCTGAGAGGCAGAATAACTACTGCTACATTGTTTTCTGACAGATTTACCCACAGTGGAGAAATATCACAGATTTTGAATGTCCGACAAAAACTACATTACATCTTAGTCTAGTTTTAGTCATCTTGACGAAAACTAAACTTACTTTTTGTCAGTTTGAGTTATCACAGATCTGTTTTTGTTAGTCATAGTCTAGTTTTTGTCATGGAAAAAAGGCCATCGACGAACATTTTTTAGTCATAGTTTTAGTCGATGAAATTAACACTGCTTTCAAGTTAACCCTTCAAGTCCTAAGCTATTTTTTGACCATTCTGTCTTCCCCGGAGAAATTGTCTTAAAAGCCTCTGAAACATCACCCCTGTGGTGCACAGTCAAACTCTAAACATCCTTTTTTTTTTTTTCAAGAAAAACATGGGCTTTAAGAAAATTTGTGCTACAATAATGTCACTTGAATTAAAAAAAAAAAAAAAAATGTTATGGAACTATGAAGACAAAAGAAAAACTAAACAGAAATTGAAACTAATAAATAAGTAAATAATAAATAATAAATAATAAATAAGAATTATTTTTGCACAAACTCGTTCCCCCATGTCTTGGGATCCAAATTTGTTTAAGTAATCATTCCATGACAAAAACAAACAAAAAAAAAGTCTTCAAAATATTCACGTTTACCAAAAATTTCATTCCCTTCTTTTGTGTGTGCGTTTGCTGTATTTGTGCCTTTTCTTAAAGTAGTTCCTGTGTGAAACGTCACAGAGGGACACATCACAGGCAGGCCGTCTTTCTCTCCTTCATGCGCTATTCAAACTGTCTCCATAATGAAATGTGTATTTAGACCTGCGCAGTTTGACACAGAATGACTGAATTATGGAACAGCCTGCCATTTATTTACAGCCCCTCGCAAAGCACTCTGGGAAAACAATATTGACTATTAGCATTCGAGCAAACGGCAATAAATCATCCAAAATAGTTAAAAATTGCATAAAATGTTCAATTTTGGATCTACCAGTGTGGATTTAATCTTTGAAGTCCCTGAAAAGTCAGGGGCTATGACCTCATAGGTAGCATAACTAGAACAGTGCACCTTATTGAGTGCATCTTTTTCCCGAACAGAGTCCTCAATTCAAAAAACAATGTAAAGATAGAGGTGGGCAGAGCTTAACAGTGTATTTCTACACATTATCTTCTTACTGGTTTGATTGAGAATGCCCTGATAGTTGAATTTACATACTGTGCATCAATAGAAAACAGTAGTTTGCATGTTTTCGCAAATACACTACAATTTCAATGAAACAGTCATTGGAAATTACAACTAACATACAACTTACAAGTTACTATAAATGCAATGCGTGTGCATTGAAATCAGTGCAAGCAGAAAATCAATAAACTATGAGCAACACATGACTATAAATCAATGATTACTGGATGAATTAAATAACAAAACTCCAAATTATTATATTCTAAAAATACAGTACATTCAGGACATTTTCTTGTGCACAATAGTTCTTTTTTTATTAATCAATATATTTCTCTGTCAAATTGAGACAAGTTTCAGTCAAGTTCCCCATAAAATGTCAATATTATCTAAGAACAAAAGCAGAGACAGGTTGAATAAGGCACTATAATCGTATTCATCTCTCAGACTGAATCTCCAGGCAACCTATATCTCTGTACGCCCACTACCTAATTTGCATACACTGTACTCAAGCAAGAAATGAATTAATAATAATGACGCTGAAGTCATTATTCTTACCTACATATGGTAGGGAAGGTAGAGCAGCCGTGGCTGCTGAAAGAGGTGTAACTGCACAGAGAATGGGGGCAAGTCTGGCAGCTGAATATTCATTACTTTAATAACATTGTCACTTATTATCATTATTATTATGAATAATACAGCCTTAAAAGTGCTACATTTTTTGGGTTACCTTTCCTGCTACTGTTAGGTGGGATTAGCCTATGACAATCTTCTATTTAACAGAAAGCCTTGGGGTCAATCGGTGAGATAATACACGACAACAGCTGGGCCTGCATCTGGGCTCCATGTAACCGGTAGCAGAGCAGATGTGGGTCAGCGCCTAATATTCAGAGTATTATGATGGCTGAGCTGAAAAGCTTTATCCAGGACTGAACTCAGGATTTCAAGTTCATTTGTAGTTATTCATACCTGTGCAGACAGACGCCACATCAGCTGCAACTGATGAGAAGAGGAACACGACCTTAGATCCCTTGGGGAAAAACTGTTACACAGTGGATCTTGCATTTTTTTCTATTTCTAATCTGTCAATAGTCCTGCAAATGGTTATGTTTAATGAGATGCCTACAGACATTGGTAGAACATGTACTCCAGCACCCACACAAGAAAAATATGATCAATAAAACGCATGCTTGAGATTTCTACAACTGGATATGTATTACAAGTGCATTTGAGATGATTCTGATAAAACAGTAGCTATTCTTCATGTTGGTGTTAGGGGACTCCATTATCTCTTTGACAACACTATCTACTTTAGAACAAATGAAAAATAACAGCCTGTTAATGATAACAAATGGCTGAAATGGGGGGATCATTTAATGAGATGGGCACAGAAAATTATGGTGAGAGTATCAGAGGGAAGCTGTGAAAATTAGTGTGACCAGATAGCAAAAGTCCCCATATAATGGTATCTTAATACTGAAATCCTGTTTAACAACTTCAGTTATTTTCATAAAAAAAAAAAAAAAAAAAAAAACTGGTGAGAGTCATGTGAAAATATAAAGTTAAGAGACTCAGTTTTGAGCTTGTATTGTATGCCTATTCACAGAAAGTGAAAGACAAAACAGAGTAGTCTTGTATGCAGGTGGATGTGAAAAAGTAAGATTATGAGGTTTTAGAATAACAAAAAACAAACAAAACACATTTGATTTTCATGAATAACATTACTTCCTTATAATAACATCCTCAGAGGCTATCTTGAATTTAAATATCAGCCACATTACCATTCAGGGGACATCCTGGCCTTTTCACCAACTATAAATTAAGCCGCTCTGAATGAACATTTAGATTCAGTGTGCTAGGCGTGGGTACAGACAGCTCAGCTCAGACAAACAAAAGAAAATGAATAAAATGCATAATGAGAACTGAATTCAAAGCAATTCTCTCCTTTTTGGTCTTCTTAGCTGATGACTGTGTACCGATCTGCCCAGCAGACAGATATCAGCCCAACTTATTCACCATTCATGCTAAATGAGTCATCAGGGCAACTGCATCATGTTTCATTATTCTTAGTCAGATCACCTCAAATAAAAGTGAATCTCAAACAATACTTTGATGGAGTGTTTCAAAGCTGTGCTGTGAAAGCTACTTTTAGGATTAAAAAAAGTTACCACAGGTTGAAGGAAGTAAAAATAGACAGCATTTATCATTTCCCATTTATCTGATCAGTGTCAGGATGAATAAATGCTATTCTACCTGCTCCTCCTTGCCCCCTCTCTCTTACCTATCTGTGAGGGCAGATTGGCATCTCTCCAGTAGCCAATGAAATTGGCTGCATAAATGGAATTGCCCCATTCTCCGAGTGTCAGCTGAGCAGAAGGAATGTGTTCAATGTTTACAAAAGCGTTGTGTTAAAATGCATCCCTGCTGCAGCACCTACTTAGGATGCGATTTTGGTAAACATTCTCGCTGATGACAGTCGATGGAAACAAGCGAATCGAGCAAATGGCTTCAAAGGAAAAACAAAAGATGGACTTACCTGTCATATTAAAAGCCGGGCAGAGGACCAAAGGATCCACAACAGATGCAAAGAGAGAGGAAAAGAGAGAGAGAGAGAGAGGAGAAGGCTTGTTAAAATAAATACATTATTTTTTGACATATTCAGAACAGGTCTCTTAAACACCAATATGGTAAACATTCACTCAAACAGAGACATTTTTTTAGAGAGTTGAAGAGTGCAACAGATTGCAGAGGGATTAAACAGCCTAGAGTACAATGGCGTGTTTGCATTACAGAGACCAGAGAACCTGCAGACTCGCAGTAAAACTGACGGTGCATTTAATGTCTAACTTGTGACAGTCATTTCCATCCACAGAGGAAAGAGAAGAGGAAAAGCAAAAAAGACAAGCCTTTATTTGTAGACTGTGCTGACAAAGAGCCGTGACAGAAAATAGCAGGAATCCCATTCTGCCAACTATTCAGCAGAACCCTACAGATCTATACAAGTATACACCATCCCCATGCCTCTTTGCACTCTAACAATGTTGTATGGATGTTACAGCCCGATCACATCACTGCCATTGGTGCTTCACACAAACTGAGGAAGAGGAGAAGTGCCAGTGGTTGACTCGTTAGCACTGCAGCATGCCACAGGACATTTTGTATTGAACTGCAGGCAATTTAAATATCTTTTTGACAGTTTCCCAATATATTTTGAAGACATAACTAGGATGGAAAAAGCCCACAGGTATGAATTTAAGTGCCACTATTTCCATTCAAGGTCACAGCATACTCATGTGTACAGGTTTTTATGGAAAAGTGGAGAGAAGTCCACTACTTTTGGACCTCGGCTGTATTTTTAAGACCTGTTTTTGACACAAACACACACACACACATATCTATCTATCTATCTATCTATCTATCTATCTATATAGAATGGATGTTGCTAAAGATCCAGTTTTAAGTGGAAACAGAATAAGGTAGTGGCCTTCCTAGGAAAAAAATGTCTTCATATCAGATTTAATGCAAATTATGACTGTGTTTAGTCAAGTGTAAAGTCAGTAAAACCCCCAGAAAAACACAGCCAAATCAAGCGCTATTTATCAAACACATCATAATTCCTGTGTAAAAACAGCAGCTAAGGTTAGCAATACTGGGAATGTTGGCCTTCAAACCTCTTCGTAGGTTAATTCCCACATTCCCATGCTCACTGGCGTTACTCATTGCTTAGATTATATGTGAGTAACCTGACAGCCTACATTTAACTTTATCCCTTCAAGATAGCGCTAAACCTACTGATCATAACAGATAATAACCTAACAGATGCTAACAGTGTTATGAGGTCATTGTTTACATTAAGTAAACAAGCGCTGTGACATTATGGTACAAAAATGATGTTCCAGGACCCCTGCCTGCAGTGACCGCCTGCTCCTGCGAGATCTGCGCTAAATTCCACTCCCAGTGCAGCTTTCTACTACAGTGGCTACTGGTGGCAAGTGGTTGCATCACATTTAAGAATATAAAAATCCTTCAATAGCAATAGAGTCCTCGCTCCTAGGTTGGTGCCCCGGCCCCAGTGAGCATTTGAAAGGGACTGTGGCCCTGAACTGGTGGAAAATATTAAGAGTAGGATAATCCCACAGTAATTCAACTACAGACAAATACAGAGGGATCCAACTTTAACCATTTAGCTGACTCATCATATGTATACCTACTAGAAACTGCAGTTCTTTGCACTTCCACAAGACACTGGACGCCTAACAACCTCATCTCTGTCAGGATTCCAGCTTACTACAACTGCCGAAACATTTATGGAAAATAAAAGTTGTAGGGATGCACAGTTGGGATGCATGTCTAAATAGATCAATTTGGATCCCAGAATTACAAATCAGTCGAACTAATCATTTCTCTTTTTTTTTTGTTGTTGTTTTTGTTTTGCAGTCCAGGCCAACAACAGCACAAGTAATCACTTGAAGCTTTTGCTGTTCTTTATTTATAAATTGTCTAAACTGTCACTTGAAACATTGTGGCCCTGATTATTACAATTGGTGCATCTCTAAAAAAGTTGTGTTAGTATGAGCACTTAAAAACTTAACAATATAATTTATGTTTTTCCACTTTCACAGAAGAGCAGACACATGGACATTAACTTTTAAAGATTTATACTGCCATCAACCTGAATAGATATTTTCATCACAGCAACTTTAAACAAAATGAGACACCAGAAACAGTTCCTGATTTACTAGTCAGGAGATATTTTAGGATTCTGCCCACAACATCAATCACTGTGGAAGTGTAAACTGCACTGTGATATATCAACAGCATGTCAGTTTGCCCACATGAGATATAATCAGTATGTCAGAATGTGTTTTTTTTAAATATTGGCACACACCAACAAACTAATCCCACATTTTTAATACCATCTAAGTATGTGACAGTGCATTACTTTATTTATCAGCTTAGTTTTAATAAACGCTGTAAATATGTTGTTATCCATGCTTTTCATAATCCATCACATTTACACGATATCAAAATATATTTACAGCAATTTCTGCACGTTTATATATTGAACCCCTAATGTCTTGTTTATCCTCAACATTCCTGGATTCTTGCCTTTGGAGGTTTCAATTTCTCTGTGAAATAGGTTTAGAAAAACAAAGGAGCTAATGAGGTGAACCTGTATAAATCAGAGCTTTTCTCTTTCTGCCAGTAACATTTCTCAGGGAATCAATCAGTGTTAAATTCAGCGCATAAATCCACATCTGTTTTGGCAGTGTTGCCACTCAGAAGAAGGTAGTTTAACTCTAAACGAAGTGAAATAGATGGTGAATTTATGGTTGAAAGTCTACAACGCAATATACGGCTGCATTTCAGTCAATATGCCATTATTCTTCCCTCTTGGCTGCTTTGGATGGTAAAGTTTTCCATGCAAAAGCTAGGCTCTCAGATTGTGTCAGAAAATGAATCCAATAACTTTTGAAAATGATCCTTATGAGTTTTGAGCAAAATGCATTTACTCTGGAGCTAATGTTTTGTGACAGCGATATTGCTTTTAGTTAATGCATTACCAAATCCAATTGTCTCTAGCAAGTATGGTGATAAGAAATGAGAATAATTCGCATTAAAGAGGAAAAGAGGTGTGATTAAAAAGGAAATGTGTCTTTGGAGTTTGTCTTTGTTCTTGTTCATTTACTGTGCAAACTGAAAGGTTGTCTAACAGAGCCCAACTTGCCAGCTGAACTGTAGGAGTGAGTACAAACACATAAACACAAGTACAGTATATCGGGCTATGACACCTCCTGCGACTGTGTTAGGAGTTGACATTTTAAAAGAGTACAAAGAAAGGGCGCCAAGGCAAGTTCAAGGAAATGAAAAATAGATACAAATCAAACATTATGCCGCTCTGAAGATCTCTGTATGTGAAAACAATAATGTTGAGCGTACAGGTATGTGGGTATTTCACTCACAGCGGCTACAGTGAAGGTTATGAAAGCAATTTTAAGGCAGGAGAGTGGAGTAAGATTAAAAAAAACAGTTGGATATTGTAAAATCTTTGTGTGGGTGGGGGGGATTGGAAAAATATTCAAAATACAATAAATCTCATAATTAATGAAGAATAAGAAAAGTTATTCACCCCTTTAAAAGTTTTACCCTATTAGAGATTTTATACAGCTGTCATGGTCATTTGGCTTCTTTGACACAGAAAACTAATGTCAAGGTGAAAAAAGATTTATACAAAGTAATGTCAATTACATAAAAATATGTAATTTATATAAGTGACTTGCATAAATATTCACCCCAGTCTAGTCAGTATTTAGTAGGTGCACCTTTGTCTGTAATCACAGCATTGAGTCTGTATGGATACATCTCAATCAGGCTTGCGCATCTGGACAATGACTCAATTCTTCTTTGCAAAAATGCTCAAGTTCTGTCCGATTGCACAGGAATCAGGCATGAAAAGCCCGTTTCAAGTCCAGCCAAAAATTCTCTCTTGGATTGAGGTCTGGGGTTTGACTTGGCCACTCCAGAACATTCTCCTTGTTGCCCTTTAACCATTTCTGTGTAGCTTTTTTTTTGTGACTTGTTGGAAAGTAAACCTTTTCCAAAACTGAATAAGATTGTCCTCCAGGATTTTCAAACATTTTAACACATTATTTTTACCCTCTACCTTTACAAGCCTTCCAGGGCCGGCTGCCGAGAAGTATCCTCACAATGTGATGCTGCCACCGCTGTGCTTCATGGGGGGGATGGTGGTGGTGGTGGTGGTGATGTGTAGTGTTTAGTGTTGGTGTCTACCAAACACAGCATCTCATCTGATGGCCAAAAAGCACCATTTTGGTCTCATAAGATCGAAGACCTATTTTCCATGGAGTCTCCTACATGGCTTTTGGCAAACTTTAGTTGAGATTTAATGGAAGCTTTTTCAGCAGTGGCTTTGTCCTCTGCATAGATATGTACATACATCTCTGACTGTTGAAGAACCAGGGCATCAGTCTCTCCCATCTCAGCTGCTGAAGCTTGTAACTCCTTCAGAGTAATCATAAGTGTCTTGGTGGCCTCTCTCACTAGTCTCCTTCTTCCACAGTCACTCAGGTTGGGAGGACGGCCTGATCTAGGCAGATTTACACATGTGCCATATTCCTTTCATTTTTTGATGATGGATTACCTAAACTCTGGGGGATGTTCAGTGCCTTGGAAATGCTTTTGTATCTATCTCTTGACTTATACTTTTCAAAACAACTTTTTTCTGAGTTGCTTGGAGTCGTCTTTTGACTTCTGGATGTAATGGCAGCCAGGTAAACATTCCCTGCACTCAAGTGATCTCCATTTCACTAACTGAGAGATTACTAGAAGCAACTGGTGGCTGGGCCTCGGCTGAATTAGGTCAGCCAATTTGAAGGGGGTAAATATTTACGCAGTCACTTATTTTACTTTACATATTTTCAGTTATTGATATTACTTTGTAGAAATCTGTTTTTACTTTGACATTAAGTTGTCTTTTTCGTATTTTCTTTGTTGTTAACTATGACTGATTTATAAAACCAAAAAAAGGGTAAAACATCAAAGGGGCAAAAACTTTTTGTACTGTAATTGTGATAGCAGATATGTTTTGTTTGCTAATATTTTGCTGCAATAAAGTCTTACATCAGCATTGAACAAAGGACACTACTATTAGATAATTCAGGCTCACTTAAGCAGTGTATCGACAATTTGGCACAAATCCAGAGAATTATACCACTAATGCTTGTTGTTTGTGTAAGACCTTGTTTTTAGTAGGTTAGACTTTGCACTAGATTAACAAGGCTATACTTAAAACCTGTTCCCTGGGAGTGTGACAAATAAAAGGGTTTAGGATGTCTTTACACAGATCTGCCTCATGTGTTTTAACAATTCGGACCACCATAATCCATTAAGTGTCAACTTCAGCAGCATTAATTCAATCATTCTCATAATCAAAATGGTTGCGCTGAGCCCCTGCTCCAGGGCTTAGTGATGCTGTGCTGAGAATGAAAAGGCACATTAAAATGGGCTGGAGCATGCAATCGCCCAAAAAGGCATTTGCTGCGCTCTGCATGCACCAAGGACATGCAACAGTAAGGTCAGGATCACACATCGGCAGAATACTGAGTAAGACAGCCTCCTGGGCTGGGGTTCCTGGATCCAGCTCATCCTCCCCCGTCCAACGGCAAAATGTCTGATCGCTCTAGATATGCTGTCCCTGAAGGCTTGCTGGAAACTTCCAGCAGGCAGCACACAGTCTGATGTACAGTATAAGCGATGTGATGGACATGCATGTATTAAAGGTTTGACATTGTACGGTGACTCCACATTTTTGCTTTAACTTCTACATTGTTTTAAACAAAATTACATCTGGGCAGTTCAGATAAGCAACATTTACCAGGAACCAATCTGTGCTGCCTTTCTAGAAATCTGCACAGGCAGAGGCCCTGAAAGCGTCCTTATACTGTTGCTAAGCAACAACAAAGTCAGTTGCTGTCCAGCACTCTGTTATTACATTAGTTACTGTCACTCTAATTGAAGGGGGAAAAGACTGCCTTCAATAAAAATGCTGCAAATGCCATTTATTGTCTTTTTCTTATGCTGAAAACCAGCAGAACATCCAAACTCTTATCTTTTACTACCCCTGTGTGTGTGTGAATAATAATAACCCAGTTTCTCATGTGATTAAGCGTGGAGAGAGAGAGGGAAAAAAAAGGTGTTGTGACGTAGGCCAATTCGTCTGAACAGCATTGAGCACTTTTCAACTTGGGGCGCTCAGGGCATTTTTCAAAAACATGCAAGGTTTGCTCAGTGGATAAAAGCAAGGTGCCCTGGGTGCATAAGCAGCATACAAAATCCCTCAGATCCAGTGAAAACAATTACAAAAGACTGCGTTTGCTGCCAAAAAGGCGTCCAGAGTGATCAAATGCTTCTGTCTTCTCTCTGCCGTCTCTAATTTAAGTCAGTCCCTCAATATTAAGCTCTTCTTGACATAAAAACAATGGCTTTGGTCGTCCAGTTTGCATGCGTTGCTGTTTTAAATATGCTATAAACTTTGATCTTACCAAAATCTAGTCATTTCCATACTCCATTTGCACATTTGTTAGGGTAGCAAAATGTTCACTGTTTTCCTTCTAAACAAATGAAATGAGAGTCAAGTAAATAAATCTTTTTTTTTTTTTCTTTCTTTTTTTTTGTGAAATTTTATATGCATGTACCCTTCAGGCAAGTGTTGTTTCCTCCCCCATTGAAAGCATTTGGGACTGAAGAGTGGGAGTGGGGATGAGAGTTGTTGTTTTAAAGCTGGCACTAATGAAACCCATGGGTGTGCAATGACAATGGGAGGATGTTTGATGAGAAACTATGTGGCCCAGCTTTGTGTTTGGTACTGAAACTGTGTCTGTGTGTGATTGTATGGGGAAGTAAGGCAGAGGACGAGAGACTGCTACTTCACAAGATCAATACCAACAGTTTTGTGACATTTTAAGACATTTTTCTTTAAGGCTTCTATGTGGTATTTTTTTGGCTCTGTGAATGATCTTTGTCTGAAAACTTATTAACATGCATACATTCTTCTTTGACAGAAAATGACAGGAAACTCAACAGCCCTCTATTTATCAAAGAGAATCTAAAAACAGCTAGGGATATGAAAAAAGACAGTGGCAGTACAATCAATGTACAGTATTTAATCTAATGTGCAAGTGTAATGAGTATGCAGGGTGTTATTACACATAATGCATATTCTATACTTGATTTAACTGAACAAGGAACATAATAACACATTCCAGCCAATCAGCACATGATATGAATGTGAAATGCAGCCCTGTATCTTCTCAGTGTGACCTCATTCCATGTCACACCTTTAGTTTTTACAAATATACAATTTCCTCTGACACATAAAGCCTACCAGGAAATAAAATAATCCGTTTTAAATCTGCCCTACATCACACGGGTGATGTACTGCATTCATGTTAAACATCTTTAAATCAAATCCATCAATCAACTCTATGAAACTCAAGTAGAACCCTTGGGATAATTCACTGGTTTGCTCTGCTGTTGCCTACTAGATGTAGTTGGCTGTCACCAATGCGACTTGGTAACATGATGCAACGTCAGCCAAATCCATCTTGCAAAGCTGCAATCTTCAATGTTTGTGAAAGACCCAGAACGGTTTGGGCCAATCAGAGTCATTGGGAGCAAGGTGGTACCTGTGGGTAGGTTTTGGTTGTATTGGAAGCTGACAGCATGAAATAGAGAGCAACTGAAAGTTGTTGTTGTAGTGTAAGCCCATGACTGCTGGTTGAGCTGTTAAGCTATTAGTTTAGATGTAGCCACAGCTGCAGTTGTATCCAAAATGGACATTTCTTTATTATAACAAGAGCAAAGAGCCGCACTGAAGGTTTTCGCTCTTTTCTCAAGCTGCTTGGGCCTGTTTGTCATTGTCACAGGTGGGGTTAAGCTGTACTATAAGCTGGTGTATATAATGGCTGCTACTGCTGTAACTATAAGTTGGGATGTAGCTGTAGAAAAGTGTCAGCTTAATCAGACGTGGACAACATTTCTTCCCTGAAATCTTCTCTTGGCACAAAATATGCTTTTGGCTTTGCTTTTCATAAAAACATGCATTTTAAGTATATCCATGCAATGGACATATGAAATAGTCTTTCTGGTGTGTCGGTTTTATTCCTCCCAGGTCTAAGGTGGCTTTCACACCAGAGGACCAGCCCCGGACCTGAGTACATTAGAGCCCAAAGTCCGGTTCATTTTGCTCAGTGTAAATTCAAATGAACTGCACCGAAGTCCACGTATTAGAGCGTAAATGCTTATTTATTTTGTAATGGGTAGATGTAGTGTGAGCTTGCTTTGAAAACAATGTAAAAAGCTGCAGATTGCGCAATAAAGAATAAAAACCCCAGGTTTGGGTTTAAGCTAATTGTGTGAAAAATGCTATAAGAAAGGAAAAAAAAAAAAAAAAAAGACAATTGCACCGGTGTTGTTTGATTATAAATAATTTCATGGCAATTTCATCAATAATGCAATCTATCCAAAGATTAAAAATCTACATTTAGTTACATTTGAAAAGCAAATTTAACTTTGAATATAACTGTTTAACTGTAACCTCAACATGAGAAGGAATAAACAATAAAGAGTGAAAGCGAGTCAAAGGTTTGGAGGACAGAGACTCAACTATGCCAAAATCCAAGACAGCCAGATGGTCCCCGGAACAAGCATCGCCTAGAGCGGGCTACCTCCCCCCTCACAATTTAATGTACATTCAAGCATGGACCCACACCAAACACCTCCCTCCTCCTGCCTGGAATTTTATTTAAGAATGATAGTAATGGCATCCACAGTGTGTTTTTGGACAGCCTTACATATGTATGTTGTTTGCAGTGATTTTGTAGCAAATAGGAAATTATAAGCAGTCTGTTCAATAGAGCAAGAGGTACAGCTGCATTCTTCCTTTTAAGATGCATAAGGATGAACTTTGAGCTGCTCTGTCGGGTCACATCCTTTGATTTCATTGTGCTTTTCATGTGTATTTATGCATTCAAACTGTGCCTCCATCCTATTAAAAACAAACCTGCTTTTCCTGCACCCTTTTCAGTAAAAGGTGAGGGAAGTGAGGATGAAAAAGATTCATCTAAATAGCCTGAACAAATGGTTTTACTTCCTTGGATGAAGCAGAAGCACAAAGTAATCAGTGAGCAACCTCTCTTGCCCCTCTTTCACAGGCCCACACAGCAACACATCCCACACGCGCAGATATACTGAGAGAAGAAGATGGGCTTGTTATTGGCCGCAGTGTAGGAGACTCATCAATCAATCATGAATTAATGGTTAGGGCCATCTCACTGAAACACATGCAACCCCTGCAGTCGCACAACCACACACACACACTCCTCCCGGCCTCATGGACACACATGACTCAAAATCAAATCACAAAAGCCATTTCATTAAACCAAGCTGTAATTCAATAGCTGTAATCATTTACTAAATGATTGCTGGAAAAAATGGCTCTTTCAGACACTGTTGCTATGCGAGAAAATCCTTTAATTCTGGCTACAGCTTTAAAAGGACAAACAAGAGGCACATCTGGACACTAGAGCATGACAACAAAAGCATCTTACGATCATCAAAATGAGCTTACACTTGTTTTTGTCTTTTAGGGACACTTTAAGCATAATATTGTGGTGCTTTTTTGTCAGCTAGACAAGAAAACAATGAGAAGGCCAGGAGTTAAACCTCATTAATGGGGAATACTGGCATACATGTTTTGCTCCATAAGGGTCTCTGCAGGGGGGCGGTGAGGAGGGACAGCTCTCCAGCCATTGTTGTTAGAAAGGCCATTGAGCCTCTTGATCCCTGGGTAATCTCCAGCTATCTGTCTGAGTTATCACCTCGTCTGATTTAGGTCACCCCGGCTGCTTTCGGTTTTCAGGCTGTGCACCTTCCCCCAACAAAGCTCACGTACACAAAATCCCACTTTCACTGAGACAAACAGGAGATAAACAGGATGTCTGAGTGCATGGAGAACATATACATAATACATATCTATCCTGTTTACAAAGTAAATAAAAAAAGAAAATAATATTCTATCAGAGAGGGAGGGGTCACTGATGACGTCTAGGGAAGTCAAACTATGCATATTTTAATAACCTGCTTCTATGTTTTCATGCCACTTTGGTCTGTTAAGTGTATTTGATATTTGCCCAAAAAAGGGCCCTCCTTATTAAACAAATTTAGAGGAAGCTTTCTAGTCAAGTTTAAAAAGCAAGATATGTTTATGTTTCATTTAAAAAAAATATTCACTGTAATATGGAATTTATTTTAACTTTCAATTATTTTAGAGTTCCAAGCAAAAACAAAGCTTATTGTTTCATATACAGTGCCAATGAAAGGAAATCCCTCCCTTAGATGTTTAACCCTTTTCATGGCCAATCAAATTAATCATGGTTGATGAAATTTGGCTTTTTTGATGAAAAATTAATAAATAAATAAATAAAAAATCAGGTTAAAGTGAGAACAGCTTTCCACAAAGTAATGTCAGTTAAGAACATGTAATTTACGATAAGTGACTGCATGAATATTCAACCTCTTCAAAATGACTGACCTAATTCAACAGAGGCCCAAAAAACTGGTGCAAGTAGTCTCCATATTAGTGAAATAAGGGGTCACCTTAGTGAATGTGTCTTACATGATTTTGCTATAAAGACACCTGTGTCTGGAAGGTCCAGTCACTGGTTAACCAGTATTCCTGGCTACCATTACACCATGAAGACAAAAGAACACCCAAAGCATCTCAGAAAAGGTTATTGACAAGTATAAGTCAGGGGATGGATACAAAAAAGAAAAAAAAAAAAAAAAAATCCAGGGCATTGAACATCCCCCAGGGTTCAGAAACATCCAATACCGAGAAATGTAAAGAATGTGGCACATGTGTAAATCTGCCTGGATGATGTTGTCCACACAAACTGAGTGACAGTGCAAGAAGAAGACTAGTAAGAGAGGCCACAAAGACACCAGTGACTACTCTAAGGAGTTACAAACTTCAGCAGCTGAGATAGGAGAGACTCTGCATACAACAACTGTTGCCCTGGTTCTTCACCAGTCAAAGCTTTATGGGAGAGTGGCATATTGATGAAAACTCATATCAAAAACTCGACTAGTGAATGTAGAGGGTAAAACAAATGTGGCAAAATAAATTAAAACTTTTTTTTCAAGCAAGACAATGACCCAAAGAATACAGCACATTTTGCGGCACATGAGAAGGGCTGTTCAATCATACCTGGTCCCTGTGCAACCCGACAAAGCTTGAGCAGTTTTGCAAGGAGGAAGGGTGTCTGTGTCCAGATGTGCAAGCCTGATTGAGACGTATCTACACAATGTTAGTGCTGTGATGGCAGCCAAAAGAGCATCTACTACTGACTAGACAAATTAATATTTATGCAATGTCCACCCCAAATAATTTATGCAGTCACATTTTGTAATTTAGATATTTTATTATATTGACATTACATTGTAGAAATCTTTGTTCACTTTGAAATTAAGGAGGTTTTTTAAATATTTATTTATTTATTTATTTATTTTGTTAGCAAACCATATTACATTGACCAATATTAATTTATGAAACTAATGAAAAGGGAAAACATCCTAGGGGGTGAATACTTTCTATATGCACTATATGTGGGTGGTTTCAAACTAATGGTCATATCATGCAAAAAAACAACTGATTATCAAATGCTTTTAGCTTTGTACTGTGGAAAAGAGGTGTTACAATGTCAAAATTAGACAGAGGGGAAGGGTTCTGAATGAATATCCTGAAAAAAAGATATGTCTGATATTGCAGTATTTTGCTAAACTGTATCACACATGTCCCTCTACTGATATATGTCTTTGCTCATTAAAAAAAAAAAAAAAAAAAAAAAAAAATCCCCTAACAGTTTCACATGCTGAGCCTCATTTTCAGAACAGACCACAGCTCAGTGTTACTCACCCAACAACCCCCAACCACACCCTGAGCTACATGGCTCTTGTGCTCCATATCATCTCCTTATAGCCAACACTTCTCAGCTCTGTGACTAACAGTCTGCTCCCTGGCCATGAGGAAGACTAATATCCTGTCCTCCTTTGCTGTAATGAAAAAAGGCGCCAGGGAAGAAGGAATGGAAAAATTCCCAATGGAAAACTGGTCTGGCTCAGGTTCCAGGTTTTTTTTTCTTTTCCAATTTAACCATTTCATTTAACCTGGAGTTTATAACGAAAAGATCTTCTTCTGTGGCAAATGATGTGGTTAAGGGATGTGAGAGAGGTCAGTGGACCACTAGTCTGATGTGATGCAGGGAGCAATACCTCATGTCAAAGTGGCTGGTAGGTTTTGAGTTGATGTAATTAAGGATTTACTATGGGCTGACATATTACTAGAGAATAATGTAGGAAATTAAACATTTAATCTTATAATTATTAATCTTATTATACCAAATGTGTAGTTTTGGATGGGAATGAATTATTTCATTATAAACATATGCACCAAATGATTCAAAAGCAGTTTTTGTAAAAGTCAATAATTAAATTGGGTGTGCATAATATTGTTGGCATGGTATGGGTATTAGCAGATCTTAGCTTCAAAAGTCACTTATTTGGGTGCTGACCTGTCACCAATAGAAAATCTTTCAGACCCTTTTGTTTGATTTTCATATAAAAAAGGTGACAGGGAAGTCTTTTGTCCTCCCAGAAATATCGCAAATATTACATCACTTCTACTGTTTCAGGATGCTGAGGTTATTACTCACACTTTTGTTTCTTCGCATTAGCCTATCATAATGTCCTTCTGTCAGGTTTGCCACAGTCTTCGAGGTCTGCAGATGGTACCGAATGCAGTGGCTCGTGTTCTGACTAAAGCCAGTAAATATGAGCATTTTACTACAGTGCTGGCCTCACTTCATTGGTTTCATGTTCAGTTTAGAGCAGACTTTAAGGAGCTGCTTCTAACTTACAAAATAGTGAATGGCATTGCACCATTTGTGTGACCTTGTGAACTTGTATATACCTACGTATGCTTTGCATTCCCAGGGGATAGGGCTAGATTTTTAAATGTTCTTATTCTCAATTCTTTTTTCTCTCTTTTATTTCTATGTATATCACTTTGATTAAAAGTGCTTTATGAATAACGTCATTATTATTATTATTATTATTATTATTATTATTATTATTATTATTCAACATTTGGCACATCACAAAACAAAAAAATTGTCAGAGAATACCCAAACTCAAAATGAGCTCATATTTTCAGGAAATGGTAAAATGTCTTGGCTTCAACATCTGATATGTTTATATTCTACTGTGAATAAAATAAGGGTATAGAAGATTTGAAAATCACCGCATTGGTTCCCTTCATTGTTTTGGAAATAAGGTTGCAATTTTCCTTTTCTTTGTTCATTCTCATTCCTTAAACTTAACCACTTACAGCCTGTTGTATCATGTTTGATACATTTATGAGACCTCTATCTAATCAAAATGATCAATCAATTACTCAAAAACATTTTTAATACAATCTGATAAATAATAAAAATGCCCTCCAGTGGATCATCAGTTGCCAAAAACACCTGATATATCAGATGTGATACTAAATATATATTTATGTGAAATTTTATGGCACCTTGTCTTTTTTTTTTTTTTTTCCGGATTTGTGTAGAATTTTAAATAAACATCTCAGCTCCAAAAATAAGAATTTTCTGGCTATTATTGAGTTTTGAGTGTTATTGAATTTTTTTGTTCATTCCTAAACTTTTAGTGAGTTTCGAGGATGAACGTTTTTGGGCTGAACGATACATGGATATCAATAATGGAATCCAAAAAAGTACATTTGAAAATATTGGCAAGTTGGATCTTGGCAAAAATTCAATATCATGCATCCCTAAATGAAATAAAAACATTTAAAAAGTTCCACAAGTTGTTGTATGGAAAGGATGGCATATTTGGTTTGGTGAAGAAAAATAAAGGTACACACTGGTTCCATCAGTTCTTATTTTAACATATTTTACTTTCAAAAAGGTAATATTGAAGAACTGGAGGGGAATAGTGGTGTTTTCTATATCAATGTGTGGTGTAAGAGTGAGTATCATGCCTGACTTGAGGACAAAACCAGCAATAGTCGTGGTGCAGTGAGAGTAAATCATCCATTCACAAAATGGGGAATTACTGACCCACTGGGTCAACTGCAGTCTGTCGCCCCGGGCCTTATTCCAAAAGCTACCAATCAGGCTAAATTCTCATGATCTTGACCCCTGCATATGTCACAGTGGATGGGTGAAAACAGCGGGTTTACTGCTGCGTTCCAATATATCATACATCATCTGCCATTATGCAGTCAACGTCTGTGTCTCTGTGCGACACTGGACCATTGTTTGAGGAAAATGTGCAGCATCGGTCACTGTTAAAGGAACGATTCATCATCGAGCCATGAGTGCTCTTGACAGTGTTCCCCATAGAAACAAGGGTCCGTGTAACGGCCTTCTCTGAGGCGCAGCAGACAACATGGTGATACTTCTCATGTTTTCACTACAGCTGATAGTGGAACAGTTCATTTAGTACCAGCTTTATCTCTTCTTACCACTCTTAATAGAAATGGAAGCCATGGAATTGCATCTTTTGCAATTTCAGCTTCTCGTGCACTTTCACAGCATGAATGTAAGCACGTTTTTCAAACATATCAGTGTGTATACAGTCAAGTATATTAGCGTGTGCATGGTATGATCTTGTCATCATATAAACCTGCTGCCCTGCTGTTTGAACCAGCTGTATTATTAGGTTGTCATTATTGAGGATAATGACACACTCCAGCTGACAAACAGGATGTTCCAGTTATCACTGTCACCTCACAACATCTGGCCCAAGACCCCTCAGCTCTGAATTTGCATTTTTTCACATAAGAGGGTCATGCTTCCCAAGTAGGCAATCAGTAAGATAAGTCACCTCTGCTCAGAACATCATGTTAATTTTATAATGGCAAAGGCTTTGCTATGAACCAAAAGAATGGTCCAAACATGAGTTTGTGGTTTATTTTACTAGCACACAAAAATAGCCATGCATCCCTCTCCAGCTCAGGGTCAGGGAAGGAAGAAGGGCACTGACCAAAACAATTTCTGTTATGTATACCCCCATCAAACTTTTATAGGTGTACTCGTTGCAAAAGGTAACAGGTCCTGACATTAGCACACACACTAGACCTTCAGAACCGGCAGGGAACGGGCAGAGTGGAGCCTAAAGGAGTCTTGTTTGCTGCAGATGTTTTAAGTTAAAGAGGAACCTGCAGCGGTTAGTTGGTGGAGGAAGGATTGAATAGGTAGGCTAAAGGCACAAGACAAATAGAAAAAATAAAAAAAGAATCCTTCACTTTCAAACAAAAAGAAGGAGGAACTTTGTTTGCACTGCAGTGGCATATTATCCACTCTGAAGTTTATGTTATCCAACACATCTGTACACACGTGTGTCAGTCAGGGCTCATAAAGACCTAGCAGACCTCGATTCTTTACAATCTTTGAAAGCACAGCTGTCTGTTATTAGTCTCATTCAATCTCAGAGTTATGGTCCATAAACAGCATGCCTTTTTTGGTAAATCTGCTCAAAAATTGTCCTGGAAACACATGTGGTTGGAAAGGTGAGAAACATTAATACCACTTCATTGCAATGAGGAACAAAACAACCTAAAACCTCTCTTTTGGAATCGCTTTCAAAACCGGTGCTGACCTGTTAATGATATTTAAAGTCCAAGCAAAGTGAGATCCAGAATGTGTGTCTTCACACTAGATATGTTGAAATAATGTTGCTGTAAATATGCAAAAATGCTGTGATCTATGTGTGGCTGAATTTTGGACTTAGACTGTTAGAAAGTTGCTCACCTCTTTCCTGGCTAGGTTTAATATGGACAGGGCATATATAGCAGCCTATGACTTCACTGGGTGCTACTGGGAATTACGCTACAGCAATACAAAATAACCAAGTAGCTAATCTCATTATTGTTGTTAGCCGATACTACTGCCTTTACTACTTGCCTTGAAAGTTAACATCAAGCTGCATGCTGGGATTTT
This sequence comes from Cheilinus undulatus, assembly GCF_018320785.1. Taxonomy (NCBI): domain Eukaryota; kingdom Metazoa; phylum Chordata; class Actinopteri; order Labriformes; family Labridae; genus Cheilinus; species Cheilinus undulatus. The sequence goes on along the minus strand of NC_054868.1, from coordinate 33,589,227 downwards.
GTTCATTGTGAAGTATATTTCCCAAATCTATCTACCACGGTGGCATATGCAACATTAACAGCTTCATCACAGAGATTTGTGCCAGAAAACAGTAAATGTATCCCCAACTTAAGTCTCTTTGCTCTGGCACAGAGCCAGATAGCTGTGGTCTGACCAGAGTTCACCATAAGGTCAGGAAGTGATTTTTATATAAAGAAGCACTATCAAAATTCCAACGTTTAGTTCTAATTATGACTACGCAATCCAGCAAAATGGTAAAAACTTGAGCTTCTGTTTAGTCTTGAAATGTGGTGACACATAAAGACAAAACATATAGAAAGCTTACAGAGAAACAGCAGCAGACATAGTTTAAAAACCTAAATAACACTTTATTTGAAGAGATATGTATAAGACAGACATGAAACTGGCATAATAATGACATGGCATCTGTCATTAACATGAAGGAGGCTTTTGAACATTTATGAATGTTGTCATATAGAGTCATTTGGTCAATTAGGTCCCCTTTGATGCAAAGTTGACATTGTTTGAGCCTCCCTGTACAGTAAGGTAAGGCTGTTGCCAGCTGTCTTAGCCTAGCATAAAGACTGGAAACAAGTGGGAATGGTGGAGTAAGATCCATTTTTTTTTTACTAATGTGACTGTCCAGGTAAGGAAATAAAGCTGCAGGTGACAGAGTGCAAGTTACACTGATAGTCTCCACTCTTAATTTGGGATGTCCAGTGGTTTAGTGGTATGTGTAGAAGTAGGTATGCGTTGAATTTATTGCAGTAAAGGTGACATCATTTACCAAATGACTCTTGAAGACAACATTCATGGATGTTTAGAAAGCCTCCTTCATGTGAGTGGCCGGTGGGATGTCATGATCATGACAGTGTCATGTCAGTCTTGTGCAAACTCTTTCTAAAAAAAAATGAACCAAAACCTCTTTCTAGAGTCTGGAGGAGCATGCTTTATCATATTCTGATAAGTGTGATGTTTTGTATTCAGATGATTTATTGGAAATGCCATATTAATAAGACAGAATACACAATTCAGTATTTCACATATCTGGATTTTGTTGTCGTGTCTTAGAATGCTATAGGTGTTATAAAATGGTGTTTCTCTTGCTGTCTGCTTTTTGGCATGTGATAATGAATTCAACTGATGAGTGAAATTACTGCATTTGGAAAAATATGCTCCCTTCCTCTCATTGTTAAAAGTACATCCCATGGATGAAATCTAACCTAATGAAAATATAAAGCTACTAACTTGAAGCCTTAACATTAAGTCCACCTTTGCTTTCTACATTTAGCCTGATATTGTTTGTCCTGTTATGTTATTTTACACCCAGATGTGAGCCCATATACAAAGAGTAAGTTTGGGCAAAACAACAACCCTGAAATTAGAACTGCAACAAATGCATGGCTTGGAAAGGGTTTTACAGAATAAATTCATGGTTGTGCCAAAGAGATATAATTTTGGTGGTGGATAAACTGAAAGAGACTGCTGCTGTGTGAGATTGGGACTTGAAACCCACAACTGGTGATAGTGATCAAGGTTAACAGAAAGTAATGAAGAATTGTAAGGTCAGAGAATTTTGAATAGGTATCACATAAAGTAATACTTCTGCAGGAAAGTGGATGTGCATGAAATCTCTGAATGGAAGTTACTAATCTTATTTCTTGATAATTTTAATCATATACCAACCAACCAGTAAAATATGAAAGTGTGACCTTTAGTCAACAACATCTATAAGTTTAAATTGTTTAAAAAAATGCAAGAAAAGATGAGAGATGATGTCTCACAGCAAAGACATGAATGATTGATGGAAAGGCCAGTGGAGCCTAGAGCCAAATCCCCATAGGTGCATGGCTGTTCCTCTGATGACATGACCTGTTATGACATAAAGAGCTCTTTCCGTCTAAAGCTCGGTTGAAGAGGCGAGGGTCGGGCACAAGCAGGTGTCTTTGAAATGGCAAAGGATACAAGAGATAAAAGCTCCCTGATTTTACTAATGTGCAACAATCAAGTGATCTCAAGAGAGTCTTGATTTTTGCACCAGCAACACCAATGTAGATGAGAAGGGGAAAAAAGATAATGAATAAATGTGTATGGCATACAAGCATAAATTTCATAAAGTAGGGTTAGGAAACAAAGTAAAAGAAGGGGAAAAAAACCTGACATTAACAAATGATAATTGTTGTATCACCATCCTTTGAGGATCAATGTGCAGGCAACAAGGATCCTTAGACAGATGGAAGCCCATCTGAGCAAACCCACAATCCAAAAGGGCCATCAATCATAGAGATGGGCTGTGATGTTAGAGCTAACATTTTCCTGTCTGTCATCGAGAAAACCATCCCGCAATATCTAAGGGAAAAAAAAAAAAAAGCTTACAAGCACAGTAACAACCCATGTGTTTGAGGGAAAGTTAGACAACAAACCTCTGCAGTCAGCGATCAAGCTGCAAGCTCACCCTTGTCTTGAAACATACCAAAATGGATCTTTCTGGGCTTTTAGATCTTGAAAGTCCCTACCATTAAGCACCCACCAGCTATTGCAATCCAACACGTCAGCTACTGTAGGGAGTTGTAGTTAGTGTTCGAGTTTTGAGCCTCTCTGCCTGGGGGGGCTGGGGGTTTGGCAGAGCTCTCTAGTTGACTAATTAAAGTCTAAACAAATGCATAAATAAATACAGATGGGGACTGCAATTCGTGGGTGCTTTGGCTGTAAATGGAAGGCTGGACTTTGACTCAAACCGGTTAAACTTATTCAGTCACACGGGGAGCAAGCAGAAACTGAAGAACTGTGTCTGCCTGTGTGAGCATTTGTGTGTTTCAGAGATGAAGAGAAAAGACAAAAAGAAAAAAAAAGCAGGGAAAGAGGCAGACACAGAGGGAGAGGATGACGAACCAGCATCCCACAACTTGTAGTGATAATTTGCACAGCCATATTTAGCCCAAGCTGTATGTTATCTTCAATCTGAAGCGAAAAACATGGCTCCTCTTTCCAAAAGAGCTGTAAACATCCTGCAAACAGATTGTAGCTAAGAAATGCTCACTATTGTTCTAATTTTTGAGGCTTCTAAGCGAGCCATGCTCCCTTTTAATCAAGAAACATATTATGTAACAAGTCATTTGCATCTACATCGGAAATAACTTTCTGATTTGCACTAACATATTTTAGAGTAATGGCTAAAGCTGATTGGTTCAGGGAAAATAAACAATTTGAGGCCCATTTCTTCACTTTCATTTAGAATATGAGAAGCCTTTGCACGTCCTTTACCGAATATAAAGCTAGTGTTAGCATCTTACCTGTAAGATGGAAAAAACACCACTTATCATCACCACCTTGGAGCAGAATCTGCGAGAGGCATGATATGACACCGGCTCATACCTGACGCCTGTGTCATAATGAGCTCGTTAAACTATATGAGGCCTTGTTTCAAACAAGAGCCACTAACCAGCCTCTGCAACACTTACGTAAAGTCCATAAACCTTTATTGGTTCCCACCCATTGCACCCCCCAGCCATTAATTGTAAGGGTGGGTGGCGTGTTCCATTACCAAGTGCAATCTAACCTTATTCAAAAGTAAATAGACCAAGAATGTAAAACACGTGTCATGACTCGCAGCACAACTTCAGCAAGAAGATTAAGAAGAGAGACGATTGAATTGCATGCAAAATCCAGTATTATCTCATTTCTCACATTGCAAACATGTATGCACATTTAACTACATTTGACACTTTACAGTCGCCTGCTTCAGTTATATTTATGGTATCCTTTAATGAATTGACACAATCAATAGAGTTTTAATTGCTATTTATTCCAAAGTACATTTTTGGTATGCTGGGAATGTTATGTATGAAGGGAATGGAACGATAATGCAGAGTAAAAAAAAAAAAAAAAAAAAAAAAAAAAAAAAAAAAAAGGAAAAAAAAATCAATGCAATCCTATAGGGTCTACTGCACATGTGTTGAGCGATCTTAAATCAATGGCCATGAACACCTTCTACATGTTGCTTGCTTGATTATTAAGGTCCTTGAAGACTTAGGTACTCATTTACAGTATGAACACACACTCACACAGCAGCCATCAATCACTGCAAAGTAACTGCATTACAAATCACTTTTTTTTTCCTTCTGTTTCTGTAGGGAAATTAATTCTATTTAACCACTGCAACAAGTCCAACCACTGTAATTACAAACTAAAGTGTCTTCATAGTAATTATCTGGAATGGGGGCTCACACATGAGGACTTTATTTGTACGGAGGAGTGTGTCTTAGCCTGCGGAAACAGACATGCAATGTGAGAAAACAACAGTGCTGATGTTATCAGGGGTGTCACAGAAGGAATCTGACACATGACATTCATGACCGTCTGTGCTACGAAGAGGATGTGTGAAAATTGAAAGGTTTGGATGTTCACAAAGAAACAAAGGAACACTGAAGCCTCAGAATGATGCAAATCTTTTGATCCAAATTGGCCTCTTGGATTTAGCCTACATTTCATGTGAATGATACACTCAATTGAAAAATGTCCACTTTAAAAGGCACAGACATCTAGGCATGTCATTATTGTCAGCCTGTTAAGTATTGACATTTCCCAGCATACTCTATGCAAAGAAAAGCTGACAGCAGTGGACGGGCATTATTCGGCATAGACAGGGTGTTGGGGTAAAATCTTTTAAGGGGATGTGCACTATTAATTGACTAAACAAACATCATCACCCTCCCTATTCAGCACTACAATTACTCATTAGTTAACCTATCATTACTTGTTTTTGGTTCACTTCAGGCCTGCATCGCCTTGGATGTGTTGTGTCTAAGCAGCTGCCTGCTACTGCAGGGGCAGTGGCTCTAGTTTATGGCTGCTGCCTTCCTGCCATAATGCTCTACAACCCAGATGTAGACCAGCACAGTGGACAGATGGCATCTCTTAGAACAAAGCAGTTCAGCAGTATTTTATTTGGGAAAATGGAGCTGTATGGAGGCTGTGTCAGGGTGAACTGGCTTTATTGGCAGGAGGAATGGGTAACCAGCACATGCATCTGCATGTTAACCTAAAGAAATACCGAAGACTGGCAGGGTGAGCACTGCTGATGCTAGCCATTAACCAATCTGACATTTTTTAACTGCCAAAACTCTGATCCTACTTTAGCTTTAAGTAATAAATAATAATAGGTTGTCTGGAATCACGTGATTTTGAATGTCTGTTCAGGGTCAGGAAGTGGGGGACAGTCCCGAGGAATGACTAGGGACAGAGATAAGTTACTTAACAGTACATGGATCTCTGTGCTGCAATTATCATCAGAAAATGTCTACACTGAGTATGATCCCTGCACATTACAATAAAGTGATTTTAACAACAGTTTAACTGGCGTCAAGACAATGAGTATCACAAATTACTCAGTCCTGCATACTTCCTGGTGTCATCTTGCCAGATGAAGGGAGACAAGAGTCTAGAGGAGTTGTGTACCGAGCTAAGAGGCTAGCTGAGCCCCTTTAACACAAATACTATAAATCCTTGTTTTGTTACAATTAAACATTGATGCACTATCAACTGAAAAAACCTTGTGGGGTGAGCAACTGAGTGATGATGTGCCATTCAGGAACAACCCTGTGCTATACAGGTACAGCTTAAAATATTAGAATATCATGAAAAAGTTCAATATTTTTTGTCACTCATTTCAGAAAGTGAAACCCATATATTAAATAGACTTATTACACACAGAGTGAAATATTTTAAGCCTTTATTTCTTGAAATTATGGCTTACAGATAATGAAGGCCCCAAACTTCAGTGTCTCAGAACATTAGAATATTGTGAAAAAATTTAATATTGGAAAGTCATTGTGTCTCACCCTAATCAGCTAATTAACTCAAAACACCTGCAAAGGTTTCCTGAGCCTTTAAATGGTCCCTCAGTCTGGGTCAGTATGCTACACAATCATGGGGAAGACTGCAGACTTGACAGATGTCCAGAAGACAGACATTGACACCCTCCACAAGGAGGGTTAGCCACATTAGGTCATTGATAAAGAAGCTGGTTGTTCACAGAGTGCTGTATCCAAGCATATTGATGGAAAGTTGAGTGGAAGGAAAAAGTGAGGTAGGAAAAGGTGAACCAGCATAAGGAATAACCGCAGCCTTGAGAGGACTGTCAAGCAAAAACATTCAATAATTTGGGGGAGCGCATTGTAAGCCACTATGCACAGATGAATCCTAGACATGGGCTACAAATGTCGCATTCCTCGTGTCAGGCCACTCCTGAACCAGAGACAACATCAGAAGCGTCTTACCTGGGCTGTGGAGAAAAAGAACTGGACTGTTGCTCAGTGGTCCAAAGTCATCTTTTAAGATGAAAGTACATTTTGCATGTCATTTGGAAATCAAGGTCCCAGACTCTGGAGGAAGAGTGGTTTAATTGATCTGATGTAATATTCTAATTTTCTGAGACACTGAAATTTAGGTTTTCATTATCTGTAAACCATAATCATCAACATTTCAAGAAATACAGGCTTGAAGTATTTCACTTTATGTGTAATGAGTCTATATAATATACGAGTTTCATTTTCCACATTTTAAAAGCCAACTGATACAAAAGGAAGAGAAGTTTGGGCAGCCAAACAACCAACTCTACTGAGCTCAGTCAAATTGTCTGGGTCTCTTAATTCTCATCACACCAGCATGATGTTATCATACGCTATCTTTGTCACATGTTAAAGATCTTTTTTCAGTTTTTGTTTGATGTCAATAGGTCAGATAAAACAGGAAATATGATTATTTGAATTCGATATCAAAATTAATTTCACAAATGGGGTACAGTGGTCCATACTGTTCAGGACTGGCACTGGTAATTTCTTCATAACTTTGGTGTTCTTTGCTTCTTCGTGACATCATCTGGAAAGAACCTATACTGTGAGGAAAGGTTGGCATTCCTTGAATAAAGGAGTTTGACTCTTGGTTAACAACAAGGATGGGATCATGAATTTTTCATTGCTGTTTGTTAGTACAGTGACACTGTACATCCACTTTTTAAATACATACACTTTTTAAATAAGATGCATATACGTTTCATATTCTGGGAAACCAACCTGTTTGTCCTGCAACAAGCTATTGATTCTAGTCTGGTTAAAATGTGTATTTTCCTTTTCTTCATTTGACATTGGTACACATTATGATTTCATTTTATTGACCTTAGCCAACTAGTCATTTTACTCCTAAATTTGCCTTTTATGTATGTTTTCTTATTTTACATCAGCCAATTTATCTGAATTTAAATTTGCATTTAGTTGACTTTGAAATTTGGCACCTAGAAACATCAGTATCATCAACAGTGCAACAAAACTCCAACCATCACAGGGTTTGAGTTCAAGTGCAGATTAAAAGCATCAAAAAGCACTGTGATGTCAATAGCAACACTCTGAGCATTTGCATTGCTCTTTATTTTTTTCTTATAACTCTTGAACTGCAAAGTGTTGACAGTCAAGGTCTGCTACCACAAATATGAGCACAAAACCTACTCAGATCAAATTTTCATCATGGATACTTGTATCTATTACTACATAAAACTAAAATGCCCATCTGTCAATATATTTTCATGGAGACATTCATTTTAAGACCATTTTCTAATTAAGATCATCCTAAGGCCCTGGTGGAGATATAAACTCTGAGTGCCTCCTAGTTAGTCTCTTAATTTATTTTTTGGTTTGTTATTTGAGTTTGTGCCGCTCTGGAATATTTATTGCCAGTGCCATATCTTTGTCCTTCTTTTGCAGCCCGTCATTTGCATGCACTGACTAGAATACAGAATCATACTTGTTTACATTCTAGCCCCCAAGCATGGGGATGACTCGGGTATGTGGAGTGAATACATGGTTCACTTCTGTCTCTGAATGTGATTTATGGCCTCCAGCCTTTTTGGGGTTGACCAAAGACAGACAGCTCACTGGCCTGCTCCTTACATGCCTCTAACACACATCTAAAACATATTGGACCACTAGATTTCCTCCATAACATAAGAACAGTTCTGGGTTTACCAGATGACATGTTTAGATTTAAGAACTCCATCCAAGTGAGTAACACAATTTGAAAAATAGGTGTTGACAAACTGTCACAAATAAAAGTCTTACCTAGGGTTAAACATGAGGTGATATCATCTACTGTATGTGTCAGGAGCCCTGGAAATGTCAGTTTATTTTTGTGTATTTTACAAAGGAGAGATGTCTGCATTTGGGTTTTTTATGCTCCCCGCACTGATAAGAAGTGGACAGAAAACTGTAGGAATAAGATGATCTGCATATTTCACCCCACTTGTCTGAGCTGTAAATACTCCAATAAAAACATAATAACAGTTGTTTGTTTGCATTTGTATCCAGGTTACTGGGAGGTAAAACCTGCTCATTTCACACTTCTCTAAGTGGAACTGCCATAAGGTTTAGAAGAGGTGTTTAACTGCCCCCTCTGGTGACAAGTCCATATCACATCTGCCCACAACCAGCATCACTGAGCCTGGGACATCAGTGCTGGGTGTGGCTACAGAAGCAAATGCACACAGCTCTGACAAGGCCAGAGTGCAGTCACAGGGTCCTGAATTGCATAGGACATCACTGCTGCAGAATGACAATTTTGGAAATAGAAGAAACTGTTGTTTGCAAATCCTGAAACTGAACCTTCAAATTGGGCCATAAATGGGAGTTTTCATAGATTGATATGTCTGTTGAGGACAAATAAAAACTGTCTTGAAATTTCACTTTTCTTGTTGTACAATGAGGAAACCAACTGAACTGATATCGACTGAAAATAATACCAACTTTTCCTTTTTAACAGCAAATATGTTTTGAAGGACATGCAATGCTTGCCATATAACACTGTTTTTTTTTTTTTTCAAGAATGTGCACTGTTATTTTTCTAAGTGCCTAAGAATGGATCAAGTGCAACAATTTTTAACATAATTGTTGATATTTTTATCAAAATGTTTCCAAACCTTGAATCTTTCTTCAGCATATCCAATGTGCTATTTGATGATTAAATGTAAATAGGTATCAAAATCCAGACCGTACAGTGACTATAAAAAAATACTTATCCCCTTGGATGTTATACTTTATTCTTTGCGAAACTGCTCAAGCTCTGTCAGGTTAAACTGGAATCAGTTTCCAAGCTGTTCAAGTGGTTCAGCCATTTCCAAGTCCAGCCACAAATTCTCTATTAGATCGAGGTCTGGGCTTTGACTTTGCTGCTCCAGACCATTCACCTTATTGTCTTTAAACCACAGTTCTCTTGCATACTGAATAAGATTGCCCTCCAGGATTTTCCTGTATTTTGCCACATTAATTTCATCCACTACCTCTACAAGCCTTCTGGCATCTAAGAAGAATCCCCACAGCATTATGCTGCCACGGTACTTCACAGTGAAGATGGTGTGTTTGGGCTGATGTGCAGTGTTTAGTGTCTCATCTGATGCCAAAAGGCACCATTTTGGTCTCATCAGACCAAATAAATTTCTTCCACTTCACCATAGAGTTTCCGACATGCCTTTTGGTGACTGTTCATTGACTTATACTTTTCAATAACCTTTTCTTTGAGTTGCTTGGGGTGTTCTTTTGCCTTCACAGTGTAGCCAGACATACTGATATTCAAGGAGGTAAATACTTTTTCTAGGCATTGTATCTTTAGTGACAGTCATCCCAAACATCAATTCCTTAAACATGTTTCATTCATTAGAAACATGAACTTTTTTGGCATCCCAACCCTTGAGTATACAACATAACTTGGAAAATTATTTGATAGTAGAGAAAATGGTTCTGAGGATGGGGTTAGTTTAAAGCATTTGGATATATAACATGTCACAAGAGTATGACTATGCCAATTACACACAAAGTACTGTAGATTTCTGTCACTGTAACAATGACAGTTTGCAGCGCAACCCCATCCACACAGAGCTGCACTCTTGCCCTCACCCTGCCACTTACAAACACCAGTAACAAGCACGAGTATCAAGGGTGTCTCTGTGAGCAATTATGGAATTTAATGGTCACATTGTCAGAATGATTTGGCCAAACAGAGATGATTCAATTAATACATCATGGGTCATTAGCCATCCTCTCCTATGGCCAGAGGAAAAGACAATCTTGAAGGCTCTGAATGACCAGCAAAGTGGACTGTAATGCAATTTGATTTTAGCGTTATTAAATGATGGGAGAGAGACAAAGAGGAGGAGAAAGAGACAGACAGAGAGCCTACAAGAGAACAATAGGACAAAAGAGGGAGGCAAACTGTTTCCCTAATTATGTTTTTTACCTTCCTTGTTCCCTTGCTGCTCTGTTATGATTTCAATCTCTGAGAGTATCTGTTTGTAGCAGGGAGGGGCACAAGTGGGGGGATAAGTGTCTCATCATATCAACTGTTGTATGGCTTTGCACAAAGTCGCCATTGAATCACCAATAAATAACGCCAAAAGGATGATAAACTGGACTGTCAACTCAGCGCAGATGTACTGACAGGAGCTAAAATACACCGAGTCCCTGCTATAAATAAAGTAAGCATAAACCCTGCACCTGGAGCTTACACACTTGTGTGGACACAGTTACTCAAGCTAAACTATCAAACAAAACAGACCCACTTAATGAGGGCCCTCCCTTCCAGTCTTTTACAGTAAAGGACTTCAACTTTCTTGCATTTGGTTTGTTCATGATAAAGTGCATATTTATAGTAATGACATCCATGTTCATATAAGTTCATTAAACTATGATTACCTTTACCCCAGCTGTTCCCTTTGCCACCGGTCAAACAAACAGAGAAAAGACAGCTTCTTTCCTGAAGTCCACTATAGGGAGAGGGAGGCCAAAGCAGCATACTGCTAAAAATGTTAGGACGCCAGTTTTTTAAGACATATCATGGACTTTGAATGTATGAAAGTTAAGGAGGCTTGACCATGGTAAAAATCATAATTATGATTATTTTGATTGCAACTGACATATAATATATATTTGTGCATGTATTTCAGATGAATTAATACATTTTTTATGTCGATTTTATCTAAAGTATGGGCTGTGGCTCCCTCTGCTCCCCCTTAATTACAGTTAGAGCTGTTTTATGGGAGGGGCAGAGTACATTTTGTGCTGTAAAGGAACCATACATGACAAACTGTATACTTAAGGAACCATAAAATGTAACTTCTTTGAAAATTAACAGCTAGCTACATGCTATGTGTTTGTTCATTGTTAGGTAAATTTCCCAAATCTATCAAGTGGCCTACAGGTCATTAAGTATCATAACAGAGAGATTTGTACCAGAAAACAGTAAATCTGATCATCAACTTCTGTCTCTCTGCTCTGGCACAACAGTGTCTAAGTGCCTTCTAAACAGAAGCTTTTTTTTATTTTTTATTTGAGAGAATTGCATTTCTTGTGAGTGGGTGTGGCTTCAGCTCCTTCAACTGACACGCCCTCACCATTGTAGAGTAGATTTTACTGCCTCATTTTTTCATGATTTTGAAGCTTATTTTATAAACTTAGAGATGTTTTTCATGACTGAAATTTGGCCTGGTGGTTTGTGACACAGCGGCTTGTCAACAATCTAAAATAAAGTTTTTTTGTTTGTTTTGTTTTGTTTTTTTTTTTAATCACTTTACAGGGACTTTAAGGCCTGCCTTAACTCCACCTCTTTCCCCATTTTTCCACTGAAATTCAAGTTAACATTTCCAAAATGCCATCTGTGGGCTTCAAGAGTTTGCTTCACTAAGATCACTAAGACTATGTACAAGTTTCATTAATGTTTTATTTCTTAAGTCTTAGTCTGTGACTCTTTTTCTGACCCAATGTGACAACGGTTCCTTGCAATAAACATAAAAAAAAGAAGACTCCCTTTAAAGTCACAGTTATGTAACTTACTTCTTTGAAGACAAATCTTCACTCAATTTATCCGACAATGGTCAAGGACCATTGTGACCTTGTAAAAGCACTTTCAGAAAGCAGATATGTAGATTGTGTTTGTGTTACTCGCATTCCACTGCACAAACATGGTGTGCAATTTGCACTCGTATTAAACCTTAGCTTGTTTGTGTGTGGCAATTCTTTAAGCTCCCTTGGCCTGGAATTGCAGGAAAGTGCTGGCAAGTCCTTTTCAATGCACACAGTTTTATGATTGACAGGAAAAACTCTGCCAGCTTAACTCTGAGTCTACTGCTCTTGCAGAGACATAGTACACACCGCTGTTGGGCTCTTTAAATTTCGTTAAATAGTACCTTTTAACAGCATTTTCATTTAGTTGTTGGGCAGTGAACACAGCAAGAGAAAAAAAAAACTGGCAAGCTTCAATGAAAATATTCCAATCTGTGTTTACACAGTTTTTAAAGCAGCCAAGTGTAATTTAAGTTGGGAAACACAAGCCTCTGCTGAATATGTTTTATTCCTCCTAAAATCAATCCATAATATGTTTAGGAAAATAGGAGGCTTTAATTCACTTTGTGGGAGGGTTCAAAACCTTTTTTCTCTATCCTCTAGGCTCAGGTGTTAGACAGTTGAAAGATAATATGCACTCATTTTTAGCTATCAGGTTTCAGCTATGCCAGCGTGCAGTATGTGAGGTATAATTAAGGCCTTTCTGGGCTCAGGCTTCAAGTCACATGGGACAGTTCACCAAATGCTTGAATTTTCAGGCCCACTGAAACCTCTAATTTAGCTTCTCAGTCTAATGGCACTCTACATCTCCATCTCCAGAGCCCTCTGAGGGGTCCTGCTGGAGCAACTATGATTAAAAGAAATGTAATCTTTCAGCTGGGTACAGCAAAAATAAAAAAATATCGCAAAAGCCTGCTTAATTACAGAAAAAAAACGTGACCTCATGGACAGTTTCAAGCCATAGGCTACCCTACTTTAAGATTTAAATTTTTTAAGAAATGCATCAGAGAAGATATGTGGATGTCTGTGGTTAGAAAGGCAGAATGAGTGGTGATGACAACCCCCCTCTTCAATGCTACAAACACATATCTGTGCCTCTTGCCCCGGGAGCACGCCAACCTGGCAGCTGGCAGGGAGCTGATGGATGGCAGATGACCAGCAGTTCAGGCAATTCTGCTCTTCTTCCTTCAATACCTTCAGTCTTGCTCGGTTGTTTTCCCAATTTCTACAAAGTAGGTGCTTGGTTTTGTGCTGTGAAACTGTACTGTAAAATGTTCCCATTGGTAAGGGCAAAAAGGGCTAAAGACCATAAGACCCCCACACTGGCCATACCACCAGCTCATCCATTCCCCAGTTAAACAATCTGCCCCCTCGCCTTCCCAGTTGGCGAATGTCCCCGAAATGTCTCCTTCCTTCCTGTTTCTCTGTGGGACCTCCATTCCTGCTGATGTGTGTAGTTTCGACCCACCACGCAGCCCACTCACAGTGAGAAGCAGCTCAGCCATCACACACATCAAATCAAAGTAAAGAGCAATCGATAGCGTGCCGTCTAATGTTTATCAAAGCAACGCACACCCAATGGTGCATGAGTTTCTGCACAACACTGCAGTGGTTAACGCACATGGATGCTGCTCCTTTCGCCTTGTAGAAATGAGAGGGGGGGGCGGTGTTTAAAATGCAGAGAGATGCTTATTTTTAATTATGCATTTAGTTGAAGCAGGGAATGCATAATGTGGGCTGTGTTCATGAAGGGAAAGTATAATGACAAGTCAAAATGTATTTACTGCCCCCACACAGAGGAAGAGATTTGTACACAGGGGCTAATTCACATAAAGATTATGTCCCCCTCATTTCTTTTGAAACAGCTGTGCTTTGATCTTATACAGAGGGCAATTTACTTGGAGATTATATACTCTCACTCCTTCTCTAAACAACAATGCTTTGATGTTATGTATCATTAAGGATCAGTGTTTACGCTGGGCTTTTATCACTGCGACATTACCGTTATTCTACTATCTTATCACTGCAACATCAAAGAAGGAGAAATTCAGGACTGTGGTTAAAATACTTAAGACAAAAAAGCAACATCCCATACTCACAAGATTTTCTTCAATGACCGGGTAAATGCTGCATTTTTAATAGATTGGATGACGCTGTATCCAAGGTTATGAGTTATCAGTAAAACACTAATCCACGTTGCCTTTTATTGGTTAAAGCACCTGGGAGGAACCTGTAGTTTGAGTCAATTTAAGTGCCCCATGTGAACAAGGCAGTACCTCCTTCTCATTTGTATTATTAACCTGCACATTTTCTGGCTTAGTATTTATAGCCACATATATTTCAAACTCTGAACAATTTCTATGGAAAATGCAAGGGGAAAATATTTCTGCAGCATGCTGTGAATCCCTTTGTCTAAAACTTGACATAAAATATTCAGGTGTTATTAATAACTACCGTAAATTTGGTGTATAAGGTGCAATTATAATATCCACTTTTCATCCAAAAATCCAGTGCACCAGTGTGACTAATATTCAGAATGAAATGCTGAGAGATGTGAAGTTCCTCCAGAGCAGTTACCACCATTACCCACTGCACACAAATGACATACGCCCAGCCGTGATCAGCTGACGGCCAGCTCAATTATGGCTTCCCAGCACCCACAGCCAATCACAGCTCTTTCTCTCAACACAGTGGTGCATTTTAATGTGACATACTTCTCACTAATCCCTGCTTGCTTTAATGCTAATGCACCACACTGCTGCTGCTGGAAAAGCTTAACCTCCTCCACCCCAGCCTCCTCCTTTATAGCATAAAACTTGTTGCACCCTCATATTCAGATTCATGCTACTATGGATTAATTGCTTTGAACTAGTGTATTCAGTATTCATTTTCATAAATGTATATGGGGGTTTCTAGCCATGCTGCTTGACTAACCCAGGGAGGATGTTTTTTAGCAGAGCCTTCTCTGCCATGTAAAACTGCAAGTTGCAATAAAATGGTCAAATGTCTGACGAAACTGTTCCTAAATGAACCTGGAGCAAGACTTCACTTCTGTTCATTGTATTGTATTGTCAGTGGTCGCTTCAGTATGCAAAGCATTGCTAAAAATTGGATGAGTCTTAAAGCTAGATATTAAAATAGCAATGCCACATCACAGGCTCTCCATCTATTTTTCTTTCCATTATGCTCTATTAAGGCCATCTCTACCATGATCTAGGCATGCACAATTTGACACAGCATAACTTGATGCCGGAACAGCCTGCCACTGGTTGACAGCCCCTCACAAAGCATTCTGAGAATTCTGGTAACATGTCAGCTAGTGGCAATAAATCATCAAAAACTGATAAAAAATGGATAGAAAGAAGTTCAGTTTTGGATAGACCAGTGTGGATTGAATCTTTGAAGTCCCTTCCGTGAGGTCTATGACGCTAGTTCTAATACATTTTCACAAAATGACCCCAAAACTATTGGATCTGATGGTATACAGAAAAAAAAAATCTTTCTGCTAATAGTCTTGTTCACTTTATAAGTATTATTTTTTTTTTCTCATATAGAGTCCTCATTTTTAATTTCAGTCTATTATTTACTTATTTTGAAGCACTATGTTTTGAAAAGTTCTGCATAAATGAAATTATGAGGAGCCACAGTGGCAGCAGTACACTTGGTGATTTTTAAGTGCTTCAAATGTAACTTAGTATTCTGCTGGCCTGGCCTGCTTACTCACACAGTAGCCTCCAAACCAAGTCTTATCAAGCTGGAGCTGTTCTGGGGGCTTTCTGAGAGTGCATTATTCACATTTAAAGCTACAGACACACGAAAAGACATTTCTCTCTTTCTCGCCTCTACTGTCACCACATGAAGGAGAGCAAAGGCGTGCAAATACAAATATCAGGCAAATGAATGCTTCTTTGTATTACCTTCCGTCACACATGAGCAATAGTGCAGCAGCGGTTCTTTGAACTAACACAATCAAGGCAACAGAACAGAACAGCAGCCATGTTGGTGTTGTTGGAGGTGGCCGTGGTGAGTTGCAGTTGGATATGAGCCCCTGGGTTCCTGTCAAGTATTATTACGAGCTGCAGTATGCTGTCTACTGGCAGACAAGCAAACAGCTATATGAGAGCTGTTAAATCCGGTCTCCTGCATGTTTTCCTCATGCTTGTTTTATGCTCCTGCCGATTTGTCTGTGAAAAGGTAACGACAACTGTGTTGTGGGCAAGAGGGGAGGGAGCAATGCATCTGTAAGAGAAAAGAGAAGCCGTTCTGATTGTTTGTGCACATGCAAACATCTGTCCATATACAGTGGTTATTAAAAGTCATGCTCAAGGCTTACTTAAGAGTGGTAAATGGGCTTTATAGCATGATGCAGTGAGAGAGAAGGAGGGAGAGAGAGAGGCATTAAAATGAGCTTTGCACATATGCATACTTCTTTTATTTTTTTCACGCTGCATGTGACCCACATGGTGAGGACCAGCTTCTCAACAGCAGACAAAAAGCAATCATTATTTTAGCACTAGGGCGGATTAGCAGGGCTTACCAGGAATTTTATCACTCTTCCATAATGTGCGGCATGGTATTAGCATAATGCGAAAAATGATTAGACACCCTTTATCTCCGAATCACACAGAATAACTATGCAATTATTAACAGAAGCCATCCCAGGCATGCCCTGCTATATGACATTTGATTAAAAAAAATAGATGTTTAATACAACTTAGGAGAGAGTTAGGTTGAAAATAATTGTTTTTGTAGAGGAAGTCCATACACTTTAATGGAAAGTGTTCAAGTGACACTTAAACTGACTCCAATACTGGTGACTAACAATGAAGCTAACAATGGCATATGCCAACAATCTTTTTAAGACACTGGATGTTTGGATCAGAATTGAGTGATATCCCAGGATACCTGACTACAAAACTAGAAAGTAGAGGTACTGTCAAAATCAAGTATGAAGCAATACAAATCAGGGGGATAACAAGATTTGAATATGTCAGTCACTTTCTTTATGTTGAGCTCTGGTACGTGGTTAAGGTTGCAATAACTAATAGCTTTTATTTCTAACATTAATGTATTGGAAACACTGCACATTGTAATCTAAATCAAAACATGAAGAAATTATCAAATTTGTTATTACTTTACAGAAAATGAAGACAATGGAATTCTAGGCTCTTAAAAAAATAGCACCCTGTTTTTTTCTTTCCAACTCAAACATTTACTGTATGTAAACTGAAAGATTTAGCTTTCCTGTGAGTCACAGAACTAATATTTAGTTGTATAACCTGTTCCTGAGAACTTCACATCTGTGCTGTATAGAGCTGACTAATTTCTGTCACCCAGGTATTCCAGTCCAGGACAATTGGACTGCATTTCTTGGTTTTGCTTAAAAAACAGCATTTTGATGTCACCCCAATTTTCTATTAGATTAAGGTCCAGGGAATGGGCTGGCCACTCTATAATGTTAATCTTATTGGTCTGGAACCAAGATGCTGCTCGCTCACTGGTGTGTTTGGGGTTGGTGTTTTGTTAAAACACCCATTTCAAGGGTGCTTCCTCTTCGGCATAAGGCAACATGACCTCTTGAAATACTTTGATGTAAACAAACCCATCCATGATCCCTGGTATGCAATAAATAGGCTTAACACTATAGAATGAGAAACATCCCCAGGGTTAGGATTGGGTGGGATTCACCTTTTAATACCTCCCCAAATTTTATGGTACAAGGTATTACTGCTAGGTGTTTATAAACCATGTTATACAAGCGCTTATTGGGGCTCAACAAGTGCTTCATTCATACATTTAACTAAATGACAAGTCTAAAAAATGTTTATGGGGCAACATGTGCAGGATGGAAGTGATTTATAATTGAAGTATTGATTTTTTCTGAATTAGGTAAAATGAGCAACACAGTTGATCTCTTTTTCCTCTCCATCAACTCCACATATGTGCTCACTTTTCCTCCCTCCTCCATCACTCTCTCTCCGAGGTGATATTAGAAATAATGATGGACTATTATAATATCTAAATCAATGCTTTAAAGAGGACCACCATGTGTTAAACTGGAAGAAACAATCACAACATTTGACTCAGATTTCTAATATGATACATTCAAGAGTGAAATCGAGGATTACTACTTAAAAATTAAATGAGTTTGGTTTAATGCAACATCAGGTGAATGTGATTGAAATTTAATCAACTGTGATAGTTAAGTCAAGATATAATATTTAGTAAGTAAAATACTGTTTCAACCATCTCTGTGTTCCATGAACCATGTGATGTTTTATGCAATTGAGGAGAAACTCAACATATGTCATGGAAACAGCATAGTTCCTCAGGATTATATTCCTGTATTTGGGTCCCTCTCAGCTCATTGATTCCTAAATGGCTCTTTTACTGCATGCAATTTATCATTTAGCTAATGCAAACAGTACATTTGTACTGCAGTGGGCAACAGCAAAATAATACTAAAAAGCAGGGAGAATACAGTAAAACAACTGGTAGGAAAAAAAATCCTCTGAAATCAATTAAAATCAAATTAATGTTTATTTTTCTGCGTGTATCTGCAATACTGAAATTCCTCTTGTTCAGCGAAGCTTTGTGTATCGTGAGATAAGGGACAGTATCAGCACCCCCCTGCTCCTCTAATTAGTTAAATTGCCACTGCCATTATTTAAATGTGAGCTCTTAGTAATTAAGTCGCTTAGCTGGTGCCAGATGTGCTCCTTAAAGTTTGGATCACTGTAAATGTTTAGCATGCTCCTTAGGATAATGAGCTCTAGAAAAGACAAATGGCTTAAAAAATATATGATCAAATCAATCTTAGAAATTTAATGGCATTTCTGTAGAAAGCAAATGTGCTCAGGACACTATGGGGTCCTAAACAGCTTGTTTGTAAGTCAATAATTGTACAGCCTTAATGGTGCACCGCTGTACAGACTAGGAGCCCTACTCTGTCCCATTAGAGACAGCAAAATATGCTCTAAGCAAACTGCTTTTCTTGTGACAGCTGAAATCTACTTTAAATGGTGCTGCATTTCTGACCTTTATGGAGGACATTTCAGCAGGTCAGAGTGGAAGCATAAATCTCTGAATCTTTACAAATGACAAACAAGGTAAATAACTAAATGTTCCATAGCATTCAATTCTGTCCCCTTGTTGTTTCTTGGATTCTGGGTCAGCAGTGAAACATATAATTAAATCCCCGATTTTAGATCTTGAGGATATGAGTTGAAGCTTAGTTAATAGGAGAAAGAATAAAGACAGGATATAAGAGGGTATAATAAAGGAGACTGGTGTAAAAGCTGGTTTATTGTCAAGTGTTTGGATGGAGGAATTTCCTAGGTTTCTTATGCCATAATTAGATAAACTCAGAAAACAGAATTGAGCGTTAATTATCTAATATTGCTTTAAACAAGATCATGGAATTTGCAGGTAAACTTTGTCAAAGTTGTCTGCCCACTGTAGCTAAAATTAGCAATCTTTTCTCCAAGCAGGTAAATGTTCTCCTGTCTGTAAAATGTTCCTATAGTTACAGTATAGCCCGTTTAACCCGAGCTGCCTACATACAACTTTATCTCCATGTTCTTAATACTGTCAAACTGCTTTGTGCTACCTGATGCCATCACTGCTCAGTTTAATATCTGAGTAGAAGAGCATTACGGCTGTGACTCTTAAACAGAGTGACAACCCAAGCAAGTGGCAGGTGGCTTAGCCACAACATTAAACAAACATATCATGTCTTAATTGATCTAAATATTAATAAATTGTTTAACATGCTAGTAATTTGGTGCTAACTAGCAAGGGTGACAGAATCCTTAAAACTATGGGGGAGCTAAGTTTCCCTAAAAAGGGCAAGAACTCCCCTGAAACCCTTAAATAAGAGGTTTAGGAGGAGCTCTAAAAAGTTGTCACATGGAGGTTACTGTATTTTATTTAATTTAACTCTCTCAGGCCACTACCATATTTTTAGGACTTTTTGTCCTAAAAAGCTGGTAAAGCATCAAGCCTGTGGTGCACAGTCAAGCTCTGAACATCCTTTCTTTCAGGACAACATGGGCTTTAAGATTTTATAGGCAATAAACAATAAATAGTAGGGTTGTTCCGATTCCATTACCAGTATTGGAAATACGTCTGATATGCTTAAAATGCAGGTACTGGTATTGGCGAGTACACGTGTTTATGCACCAATCCAATACAGTTTGGTTTAACTTTATATTTACCTCCGCCAAGGAGGTTATGTGATCGGGAGGGTTTGTTAGTTTGTTAGTTTGTTTGTTAGCAACATAACTCAAAAAGTTGTGGACGGATTTTGATGAAATTTTCAGGAAATGTCAGAAATGGCATAAGGAAGAACTGATTAGATTTTGGGAGTGATCCAGATCACCATCTGGTTTCAGGAATTTTTTGAAAAATTCTGTACTATTGGGAGATGGGGCTAATGGCGGAGGTCCGCGCTCTCCGAGTGCTTTTCTAGTGCTAACATTTTGTCATGCTAAACAACATTTTTTCTCTAAATGTGATTGTTAAAATGCCTTCCAGTCCCACCTTGTTGTACACAACAAGAAGTGATACAGTTTGTCAAAAACTAAATAACTTTTGAACCAAAAAATGTTGCCTCTTACTTGTTTTTCCTCTCAAAGCTGTCCGGTGTGCCTTCCCATTGACACTATTGATGCCTTTAAAATCCTTGTGGCAGCATTTTCAGTGAGCCTGGAACTCATCTGACTTTTGGGGACTTTAATGATTAAATTCACACCAGCAAACCTGATATTTAACGTGTTTTTCATCCATTTTAATCGAAGTACGATCATTTATTACTGCTAGCTCAAATGCTAACTCGAATTTTAACTGCCATATTATTTTCCCTTTGTGAGGGTCTGTCAGCCAGTTGCAGGCTGTTCTGTAATCACCTCAAGATGCATAAATAGAGCACAATGGGGGGAGAGAAAGAGAGAGCCTGTGATGCAGCCACCCTGTATGATTGTTATTTAAATATTTAGCAGTAAACTCTATAATCAGCAGGAAAACAACTTTAAGGTCACAGAGACACTGTACATAAACAATTCTATTAGTGGAGCCATGTTCTGAGTTAAATATAGGTCTAAAATAATTTGCTGGTCACAGTCAGTCCAGAAAGTTCCCACTGGTATCGGATCAGATCTTAGTATGGGTAATATTCAACACCTCGGTATCAGAATCATATCAGGTAGGAAAAAATGGTATGGGAACACCCCGAATAAATAAAAAAGAAAACACTAAACAGCAACTAAAACTCAAAGACTATGTATTACACACAGTAAATAATAATGACTAACATTTATTTATTTATGGCACAAACATGTTCTCCCATCTCTTGGGGACCAAAAAGTGGAGGAGAGAAAAAAAAAAAAATCTATTTTTTGAAAAAAAGAATACTACAAAATATTCTCATTAAAAAAAAAAAAAAAAAAAAAAAAAAAGATCTTGTGTTTTTGAGAATTTGAGTAATTATTCAAAGCATTTCCAGTCTGCTTTGACACCAAGGGGTACGTCACAATCTCTCTGTGTCTCTTTCTCTCCAATGTTTGTCATTCAGGCTCTCTCCTTCAGTTGTCACACCATTGTGATACCAAATCATGATGCATTGTGGGACAAAAACAGGGAATATGGCAGACAGTATTAGCTACTAAACAGAAATAATACAAAAATGGATTATAAAATGGCTAAAATACTTCATATATTCTAATCTTTAAAGACCCTGGAAAGTCACCCAAATTACAGGCTCACTAAAACATTTTGCATTCATGTGACTTGGAACACTGCAGTGCACATAGGACTCCCTTGAAAGCTGCTGTATAATTGGAACGCTGGGTGACAGTATTCAATCGCTAGAAGTCAGTTAATTTTGCACGTCTTAAGATTTTGTAATAAAAACATCTTTCCTCCATTGAGGCAAAAAATAAGACAGTGTACTAAATACCTATTTTGTCTGAACCAATACAAAATATGTTTTTCAAGATAATTCACTGATTATTTCCTTATTAGAGTACTCTCCATTTAACCATTACTACTGAATTGAATCAGACTATTCTCATTTTACTGAATGGTCACTTGTTGACTGAATATCAATGCTGATATTCAGCTGCTGCAATAAAGTTGTTACCGAGTCATATTGCAACCTCAGCATCATGGTTATTTGGACCTTTTCTGAAAATCTTCCTTTCAGTTTCAATTAAAGTCCTACGCTGCTTCACAGTTTCCTCTGTGGGTTTGATTACAGCCTTTCACTGGCTGCTTTTGATTCATGTGTGACCCACTGTGAGTCTGGAGGTGGCTGTCCATTTGTGGCAAGGGTGTCTTGTTATTTTTCTTTCTTTAAGATGGCATGAGAGACAAAAATATATATATATATTTTCTTGATGGCTTAAAAAGACAAACAAGGAGCGATGGAGTCAACAAACAATGATTTCTTTTTCTCTCAAGCTCTGAGACCTGCTGTCTACCATCTTTTTAAAGCAGTGCTTTCACATCCTAACCCTACACCCATTCACTCTCACAATCCTTGTTTTTCTTTGAATTCTAGCTGACAGTGCGTCTGTGCAACTCTTGCTCCTCCTTGCCTTGTTGCTATTTCATAAGAAAAGATTTGAAACAGTGAGGCTCAATGTGTCAAGTGAAGTGTCATGAAACACGCTGGTGGGGTGACACTGCCTAAAATCATTGTGGCAGCTTCAAACATGTGTTGGTAAGTGTGAAATGGAGCATAGAAAAGAAATCAAAACACATGCTGGATGCTATTCTCAGCAAATAAACGTAACAAACACCATGAAAGGCACTTTGGTCTGACTGGAAAAATAGCTGCTGACGGAACACAACTTCATTAGCATGTCTTGCTATGATAGCAAAATGACAGGTCACATTTTTTTCTTTTCTTCTTCTTCTTCTTCTTCTTCTTCTTCTTCTCTGTGCAGTGAATGCTGATCCTGCTGTCTTTCAGTGATTCCCTAAGCTTAGCTTTCATCAGCAGTAGGCCGGCTGTCGGACTGACCTGAGTAAAGGTGAGCAGCATCTCGGAGGGCCCAAGGCCAGCTCCACAAAAAAAGAAATGATTAAAGACGGGGGGAGAGACAGACACACAGGGAGAGAGAGACACACCTGTGAGCAGTCTGCAGCATCTCTCACTCATTTCCTCTCTCTCTCCACCTTTCACTCGCTCATTCACACCCTCCTCCTGATACTTCTCTCAGCATCTTTCTATCTGCTAGATCTACAGAATCTCTTTCTTCCTCATTTCTGCACCTCATCTGACTCATACTTTCTATCCTCTTTCTCTATTTTTGGCCCTTTTGTTCAGACAGAGGCTAAGGTAGACATCTTTATGGCTTATCAGGTTTATTTCAGCATTAAATTAGGCTTTTTTTAAAACTACATGTGAAAAAAAGTATGAATGGGAATCTGTGGAATTTACACAGAATCCTAATGCATATTTGGAGCACTTATACCAAATATTTTATGAAGCCTAGCACTAGTTCAGTCACCATATGCTCAGCGGTGATCAGCTAATGGCCAACTGATCTTAATTAGCATTGCATCTCCCACAGCCAATCACAGCTCTTTCTCTCAACACAGCGATGTACTTAAATATGACGTACTTTTCACTAATCCCAGCTTTCACTAATGCAGCACCACACTGCCGCTGCTGTTACTTAATCTCCTCCACCCCAGCCTCATCTTTTATAGCATAATGCCTGTTGCACCCTTAAAATTAGATCCATGCTACTATGAATTGAAGACTTTTTAACTAATTATATCATATTATTTAATGTCATAAATGTGTCTATCCACATGGGGGTTTCTAGTTATGTGCTCCCTACAAAGTCAATATTTGATGCTTGACTAATCCAGGGAGCATCTTCTGAGCAGAGCCATCACTGCCGAGTAAAACTCTGTATCTCTTTTGCAATAAACGGTTAACTGTACGATGAGTGTTCCTGACTTAAATATATTTATAGATGTACAATCATTATGTATCATTAATAAAGCAATTATGTCAATTAGACTCAGCTCAACATACAATACAAATCAGTTGAGAAGCATCGTCGCCAGCAGCAGTTATATTACTTAGGGTATATGCCATGACTCATACAGATATAGTAACAATATTCACTCAGTTAAAGCAATGAGTTCTTTATGTACATGGTGATTTGCATAGGTCAGCCTAGGGCTGTTTTAACCACATATTATTAAAAACAAGGTCAATAGTTTTCTATGTCACATCAAGATGTATCACCTCTGCCCAGATATTGATCTTCAATGTTTTCTACATGAATTCCTGTTGCAGTGCATAATTTAACGTTCACTGATGATCGCTCTTTGTAGGATGTTTAACCAAGGTTAAGCCATCCTTGCTTTTGCATATTTGTCACATTTTCATTCATAGCACAAAGGCTATCAAATCAAAAATTAATGTGTGAAGTAGAAAGAAAACATCTGCCGACTGCAATCAAACATGACAACCCTGACAGTGTGATGCTTGATGACAAGATGTGTTCTAAACTGATGCAGATGCTGTATTCATAGAAAAACATCATCTTTCCAAATAAGATGATTTCCTTTAATGTGCGGAATCTGCTGCCAATTTGTGTACATATGTTTCACTGAATAAGTTTTACTTCAGTGTTGCCAAGTTAGTCACTGAACTGAGGCCATCTGTGCTCCTTAAATTTAAGGACATGAAAACTGTTTCGCACCCTGGCTAAGAAAGATAAAACAGAGATAGTAAAGCTCTGATTACTGAGACGACTCAGAGTGATGGTGTCCAACAATGATGACAAAATCCCCTTAGAATCTGTGATAAAGGCTGGAAACTGATAGTAGATGCCGAGGAAATGGAATGGTGGTCTATAACTTAAGCTTTGTGCCAAATGTTCTATCCCTAGTGATTTCAGGTATAGAAGAGTCTGATAATAGTTAGCACTTTATTTTCCTATTGTTTAAAGACAAAACATGCAGCAATGAGAAGATTATTACAGCAGCAATCAGACACATCCTAACCATTATATTACTGAGTGGTGGCTCTAAATGGAGCTCAGCAGAAGTTCAAGCAGGACAACTGTTTCCTACTAGTTTATTCGTCTTTCTCTCATCATGTTCTGGTGATCAGCTGATTATGGGCAATCACTCTCTTAAGTACTAACCTAATCAGATTCTGCCACAACCTTTTTGACCAATCATCATTCACCTGTCATATTTTTGTCTCTTCAGAGTCAGCCTGTCCTTTCAGTGAGGATATCTACACCCTCCTCCATCCCAGTCACCTCCATTCAGTTCCTCAGCATCTAGTCCAGATCCTCAGAGGTCTGCTGCCCATCTCATTCCGCAGACCTCAGTCTCGTTCACTAAGTCACCTCAGTGGTGTCCTGGTCCACCTTCTCAGAAGTCTAGTACTCATCTGATCCTGTACTCCTCAACAACACCACCACCAGCGTCTAGACTCCACAGAGGGGTACCCCTACTCACTACCCCTGAGGTGCATGAAGTCATTACGGATGGAATCAAATAGCTGAAGACACAGCACCCACAATCTTAGTTTCTGATGACTTCTCACAACAGTGTTGATGTTGCTAGGTTATGAAAGTTTGTCCTCCTTTACGTGGTAGTATATATGTCATTCTGTGCCTGGTTTCTCTTCCAGCATTATCAATAGTCCCACCCCAGTCTTGATTTCTTTTTTTTTTTTTTTTTTTTTTTTTTTTACCCTGATACTGGTGCAACTATGTTTCTTTTCAGATGGTGCCAGTGTTGAAATGTCGTGTAAATCATCATTTTAAGAGAAAAAAGGGCGTCAAAACTCATAGGTGAATAAAAGCTGTCCTGGTATTGTAAATGATTTAGAGAAATACATATTTTAAGATGCCAATGGAACATAGAATACAGAGAAAGAAAATGAGATCAGTAATGATCTCAAAATGGAGATCAGTCCTACAAACCTTGGTCTAAACAATGAGGGAGGGGTGGAGTGAAAACAAAAAAATTTGCCAAACTAACAGTTTTTTTTTTCTTTCTTTTTTGAATGCTCACAAAATAACCTAAAACTTAATGTTCGTTTGTTTCATTGTTTGTTTCATTGAATTTACTGAACCAAACATTAAAAACCGCCCAGATTGGTTACTACAAAAGCCAGAGATTTTAAAAAAGTCCCTCTAAAGATCTCAAGTGTATCTAGAGACAAGAGATGGTAAAAAGAGTTTTTTTCTGAAACAAGGATTCATATCAGCGTGACTGTATACATATGGTGAGACACGTCCCCCGGTTGCTCCTATTATTGCTGCAGAAAGTGAAGATGAAAGGCTGGGTGGGGAAAAAGGAAAAAAAAAACCTCCATGACAATACTGCAAGTTAGCAATACAGAATTCAGAGGAAAATAACAAACACGCACATCAAAAGATGAAAACAAAAAGGCTAAAAGAGTTTTGGGGAATAGTCCCGGTTGGATCGAGGATTGTATGGCATCCCAGAATCAGAAATAACAGGCATAAAGCCTAAACTGAGGATTGCACATAGACATCGATGGTTTGGTAGACATAACAGTGGATGAGAGAAAAGACAAAAGATGAGGCAATAGAAAGAGCTGCAGGGAGAGAGACGGACGGAGAGATTCCAGACAGATACAGAGAGGAGACAAAGATGAATGAGGCAGAGCTATACAGAGCATGCTTGGGTATGGATCAGCTGATTGATTAACGTCACTTTTGGGATATCAGAATATGGATGACTGCAGGCTTTGGGGCCATTTGGTAGTCAAATGTAATGTGATTACCATGACACACCAATATATTACTGCAATTAAAGCAGAAGTATTGGTATAGTCAGGAAAAAGGACGAGTCAATTTCAATCAAGATGGGAGTCTCAACTACGCGGGCCTGTCTAGCATGTGTAACTTTGACAAATTGTGTGACACTTTCCACAGACACAAGTGTAAAGATGTGAAAGCACTTCATTTAGCAGTTGTAATGACCACTGACGTTTAATATAGTCAGACTATTTTCTATAGGTGCCACTGTCAAAGCTAGTCATTCTTAAAGCATTAAAAAGATGACATATGAAGGTCAGGATTACAAAGACAGCGAACTGTGTGTGTACATGAATAAGGCTCGAGAAACTCCTGTGTAGAAGATGGAGCTGACCTTAAATGAGGAAAGTAGAGATAAACAACAACAGCAGGGAGCTACATCAGCACTTAGAAGACCTTGGACAAATCTTGTCTGTCATTTACAGGAAGGTGGAAGAAAATGACAAACTAAGAAATATTGTCAAATATACAATCACTGGAGCATAGAGGAGGCTGTATAGAACAGCTTACATAGGGCCCAACGGCCATATGGCTACTGGCATGCCAGTATTCGTTTCTCTGCATGCATGTGTATCCAAAACAGACTTGTATATTAGCAAACATGGATGGTGAGGAGAAATATCTAAATCATGACTAATAAACATTTGTCAGAATTCTTCCTATTATGGGATTTAAGTAGCTTGTGAAGAATTTATAGATCACTGACATGACCTGTGTATTTTTGTGTTTTTCCTTTTAAAGACAATTTTAATAATGATTTTTCTGTTATTATTGCAAAAGATTAAACATATACTGAACAATTTTAAAACAAAAACAAAAACATGATGACTAGAACAAACATATATATGCACATGCATACATATACACACTTGTGCTAAACTTGCATGCTTCATGTTATAATGCTTTTAGTTTTCAAATTAGTGTTGTTGTGAATTTGCTTAGAAATATTAAGGTAAATGCTGGAAAACCATTTGGTTGAAACATCAGTTTATAAGAGAATCAGAATGAGGGCTAGACAATGCTTACATTTCCATTAATATATTTTGTGTCTAATCTACAGGCCTTCCAATTAACCCTGGAATATAAATGCCCTCACTGTTTGAATAAAATCCATGTTAAGGTCTTTTTTCATCTCAAACAAGTATCTGTTTATCTAAAAAGTAGTACTTTATTCCTTCTTATCAGGAGTGTTGTACCTTTCAATTCACTCATTGTGAGGACACTGTACTGACTTTTCATTCTATTTCTTATAATAAGCACTCCATCTTATCTGTTCATGCATGCTGTCCTCATCAAGTGTCACTCCCTCGAACATGAACTTACAGTAGCTATTGGCTTCGCTCTTGCAAACACTCATCAAACTAATCCTTTTTGGAAGGGGGCGTTTGCTGCTTTTGGCAGATTAGAGAAATTCGTGAAAATGCTGATAAAAGACAAAAAAAATCTCTGGTGAGAGTATGGTCTATTCTCTGTGATATTTCTGATGGGATATAAGCCTCTGGCCAATGTCATTTGAGAAGGGTGTCAGCTTTATTTACAACTTACAGGGGAGTGACACCTCATTATTGTACATGACAGTTTCCATGAAATAGTTATGAGATTGTTAGAGCTGTCTTTTGCTCACCTCCATAAATAAAGTGTCACCTATGCTGCATGCCTCCAAGTGCATCGAATGTGAGCAAGAGTTACAATCTGACAGCTTATGCCTTTATAAATAATGCCACCAGTTTATATATCAATCATCTTTGGGATATTTCTGTAATACATAACAATGTGACAGGTCACAAATGGGGAAGAATTCAAATAACTTTTGGTTATTTACAATTAACACTGACTGTAACATTTGAGATAATCTTGCACGCCCAAGTATCTCTGAGTGTGACTGTAACGTTCTGTCACATTCATTATCGGCCAATCAGAGTGACAAAACATATGACGTAGTTAGCATAGGCGTGTAAGTGAGTCTGGATAGGCTACCTGTTGGGTCAGCTGGTGAATCAAACTCATACCAAAGCCAGTCAGAAGATGAGCAAAGACACCCTTTCTTCAGCATGGGGAAATTCTTTTAATGAAGGAATGCTGTCCAGTTCTGATAAAACTACAGCTATAGCTACAACCATACTAATGAATCTACCGGCAGCCATCATATACCAGTAGCTAAAATATCTATAGCTACAACAAACTCACTCCATGACCCATCTAGAAAAAAATGACATTTTTCCAGCCAAGAAATATTGCAGTGCGGTTCTGTGATTTCCTTTTAATAAATAAGTGTTGTCCTGCTTGGACAGAACCTACAGTTTTTTGTCTCGACATCTATGCTAATTCCATTGGTTAATGGCTTGCAGTACTAAACCCTTAGCTACCTTTTGACTCTCCTGAAATGATGCTGTGCCTTGGGTCTGTTCTCAGACCTGGCACAAACATTTTAGATTGGATCTTTGCAAGAAGGACCTGATAGAACCTGGCCAGCCCATCAAGTTTGCAAGGTCACACTTTAGATATTGTCTGCATGGGCATGGACCTTATGGTCTCTATATGACTATGCTGCTGACTACTTGCTCTGAGCATGCAATTGGCTAATTACACTCATGCTGCCATATTCAAATTGCTACGCTTTGCTGCTCCCCCTGCAAGTTGCTTTTTGCAACCCTCCTCCACCCCAGCTCCTCTTTTATGCTATATCTGACTTAATAAACATCATTCTGTTGTCACTGATGCCTGCTCTGCTCTGAGTTTATTGCTGCTTCTCTTCCTGCCTCAGGCAAAGGAAGAGCAGGACTGTGTGCTGTTACTGCTTGATGCAGGGCAGGAGGATTCTAAAAGAGCCACACAACCAAAAAAAAAAAAAAAAAAAAAAAAAAAAACACCAACTAGAGCAAATTAAAAACTGCTAATAAAGAGAAATGTATAATCACAAATCATGCATGTTTCTTGACAAAGTGGTCCTGACTGAAATATATAATTTGTGTCAAGAAGGCTCATGATAACGCTGTGTGACTACTTAAGAAAAACCTGATAAATCACAGCAGGCAAGGCAGCGCCTAACCTGGAACAGAGCTTAATAGTTCTATAAGGGGCCTAACTTTTCAGTTGGACATTTCAAATTGCTAGGCCAGACCTAATTGTGAAATTGGTATGATCCACTGCAAATCACGAACCCATGTGAGAAATGCAAATACATGCAATTGGTACATACAGTGTTTGTTGTTAGCTTTGAGGTTTTCTTCGTTCAAGTATAGTTGTGATTTTTTTCATAGTTTTGTCTATGACCACTGCCTGTAGAAATGGGTGGGAATTCCAAATGAAACTGCGATCAAGTGAAGAGTGTATATGCATATTTGAAAGCCTTTGAGACTAATCACCCACTATCTGAAACAGGATGTCTAATCAAAACTCCTTTACTGTATTTCACTGTGCAGCTGGCACTATTTCTTAGAGTGCCTTCAGAGTTTTTTGGTGGTAAAAAAAAAAGAAGTGGAAGGAAGGAAATTGGGTTTCACAGTGGGTGTTGGAATAGAGCCATCATGGTTGAGGAATCAGTTTTCCAGATTCCAGAGTTACTGTTTTGCACCTGTCCCTCTGGAGAGACTTAGAGGAACCCACAATTTCTATGACCTTGCCCCTGGTTTCTGCTGAAGACTGGGCACAGGTGTGTGAAAAGTTTTCTTATTCTGAATCCTCCTTTCTACCCTTGAGGATGGTATTGGTCAATTATTTTTCCCACAAGGTACATTTTATTCTGTCTTTAAAGCTACTATTGACACTTTTAACTTCTTATGGATGGGTAGATGTCAAACACAATTTAGTCAGCTTTTATCTGTGTTTTTCTTTCTTTTCTCTTATTGTGCCCGTAGAATATTTACATGTTATTGGTTTTTTGGTTACTTCACGGGTCAATACATTTCAGTTGTCTTTACGATACAATACAAATTTTCTTCTCACACAGACAGATGGAACATTTTTGTCCCCATGTTACTGTTTATCGATTTAGAAGGGAAGAACCAGGGAAGATAAAGTGTGTGTGCCCAAATGCTGTGTCTAATCCCATACTGTGGCTTGCCCCAGTTGCCCCTCTTCTCTTCCAGGCCTAAATGGAACAGGTAGGGAGCCGGAGCCTCTCGGGGCCAGCCTCACACCTCACTGGTGCCCACTCTTAAATTGGCTTCTTCTCCTGCTGTTCCACACCAGTAATTACCCTCCCCAGCCCCTGGCAGGAACAGGAGGAATGAATGTAGACAAATAAACAAATACATGGAATGCCTGAGAGACAGAGTCACACTACTTTGCACCCACTTGTTCAGCCTGAGTATAGAGGTATGAAAATTGGTTAGGATGTAGGGGGTATCACAACTGTGTGCACAAGGGGTTCTACAGTTGGGATTATTTTCCAAACATTTTGATGTCATCCCACAGAAAACACAACAATGAAAGCTTGACTTGATGCACTGTATACTTAACAGATCTGTATTAATGAAATGGAGTCAGGGTAGACGGGGTTTGCAGTGCCCTGTCTCATATGACAATCACATATCCTTGCTTGGAGAGGCCCACAAACAGAGTGCAGTTTATATACCTGTGCAGCCTATAATCTAGATTTCAAAACATGCTATGCCAGCATTGTATTACTTTATACATTCTGCAGCCCCATGTCAAAATAGAAGTCTATTTCCTTGTCACTAATTTAAATCATATCAACATCAGCATCATGGATGAGGCTCTGGACATCTCGGATCTGATTAATTTAGCAATACTGGATTGTCATACTCCAGACTGAATCAGCCTACGGCAACAAAAGTAGCCCAAAAGTGTGTGGGTTTGTGAAAGATCAGCTAACAGAGTGCCAGTAGAGCAAAAACATAGACAAAGTGAGCCCAGGGTTTAAGGGCTACTTTGGCTAGGCCATTACTTGTGTTTTTTAGATATTGATGAGCAGTGGGGGCCAAATAATAGAGAGCCCCAAAATCACAGCAACATTAAATGATAATTATTAATGAAATTAAATATAAGAATAAAAAATAATAAAAATAAACCGAGACCAATTGTTTTGTGTTGCTGAAACAGACTATTGGCACATATAAGCTTTGAACCCTTGGATGTGATACGTGTATTATTGTATAAGATCAGAAGATATTGAGTTTTTTTCCTGTTAATGCTCCATATGTTTGTGTTTTTTATGCTGGAAACCGGTTGTGTAAAACAAGAGATGTCATAGATGTTGACAGCATTGTTATAGTAGTTCCTCAACAAAAATCTGAGAAAAAATGTTTATTAATGTCATTGTTCCATGCCAAAAAGACAATGGCATTGCACTGTGATAATAACTACTCTGATGATTTAACTTTACTTTTCATTAATAACAGCAGACTAAAATATTTCCAACCACCAGCACATCAACATTTGTTATCAAATTAGACTGAAATGCAGTACACACTGCTGTACATAGATTGAAAAAAAACTTCATCAACTATAGCTACTGCTTAACTGTATCTTAAATATTGTAAGAAAGCTCATTGTGGCTAAAGCCTCAACTCACATGCACATTTATGCCAATTAATCTATTAAATATAACTTAAATCACTGTGTTTAAATGCTGCATCTCATATGCACATCTGCACTAATTCATCTACTTACCATACTAATAACTGATTTAATCTATTAACCATACTAAAAACTGGTTTAATCTATATATTACACTCAAACGCTGCAAGTAATTAATCTTTTCACTGCAACTCAGATGCTGTAAGAAGCCTCACTGTGGTAAAATGCCTCACATTGCAATAATCTAACTACTACCAAACTGATTACTAATTTTGTCTATCAACCACACTCAAATGCTGCAAGCAAGTAATCTATTCACTGAAACTCAAATGCTATAGTAAGGCTCTCTGTGGTAAAATGCCTCACGTCATTAGCATATTGCACTAATTAACTATCTGAAATTATTTTATTTATAATTTTTTTCTGCTAAATGACTTTTTACCTCATGTATATCTGCCCACATGCAATCATATTTCACACCCTGACCATTTCTAGTCAGCATCCTTCACACATTTTGCAACCAGACTATCTACGCTCACGGACTTGTATATAGTAGAAGTAATACCCACAAGAGTGTGTACATATCTAAATCTTATTTTTTTTATACCTTTACTAGTGTTTTTATTTGTCCATTTATCTATGTGTATTTAATGTTTAATTACTGTGAGCAAAGCTAACCAATCATCACCTTCATCTGTTCAAGGCAGCCATGTTTAACACAACTAATGTTTGTATCAAGTCCTGTTAATCAAGAATAGTAATCAGTTGTTAAAGTCTGTGTTGATATGGGCAGTATGAAACTAATACACTAACAAAATGAGGTGTAATGAGGTAACATTGTGTTGTGTTCAAGATCAGGTCAGTTAAATGACTTCTAGATGAATGTCACACGTAGAAAAAGAAAATTCAGGATTTGATGAGAAAACAATTACCTGAGGGAAAACGTGCCTTTTTCCTCAAGAAAAATTAAACTGAAAAAAAAAAAAAAAAAAAATATAGTGGTTGCATCTTTTCACCTAATTGCTGAGTAGTATTGATTGTATTGGCTGAAACTCTGATCATTGAGGAGTACTGATAAGCCTATCGATACCAATTAACAATCCTATCCCTGCATTGAAAATCCTGTTCTACACAAAAAAGACCCTCATTCAGTGTATGACAGTGTTTGCACCAGTTAATTTAAAATCATTCAAGAACTGTTGCTTCATTCTTCAGATTCCTCATTCAGTCTGATTGAATTCACTATTATAAGTTGTTAACATTTGGCTTATTAAGTCAGTTTGAATAGAGAAAATGTTTTGATTAAAAGTACCAAAGGACTTTTTATCAACTGAAACCGGACTGAAATGCTTTGGAGCAATCATCAACTAAAACAAAATAAAGAGAGAGTGAAAATAACTAAAGTGACTCAAACTAATGAGCATTCTTGTCCAAGACTAAATCTAAAATAATGACCAAAATCAAAGTGGTTGAGAGATTATAACATCAGGGATTGACAGGTGTGCTACCTACTGTAGATCCAATAACATTCATCCTAAGTGCTGTAGTATCAACCCTTTTTTTTAAAGTAACTTTAAATAAGGCTTTAATAGCTCAAACTAGCATTGATAACCTGATATCTACCCTGTTGCTGACCCTCCTGTAAGTTCCTGCTGCAGTAGGATATGTGATTGATAGGCCAAAACATAGCTTTTGAATTTCACAGCTTCTCAGCTGCTCTTGTCCTGTCTAACACTGGAAGTAACAGCAATCATCATGTTTTTTTGCAAGCTGTTGTTTTGGGAAATGAGCATGAAAGCCCTTATTTCTTCACAGCTGTCAGGAGAGTGGTACCCGCGATACCTGCTGTGCTCCATGTCAGAACCACAGAAGTCAGACTCGCATGATGACTCATGTGTGTCCTCATGCTTTGGGCTGTCAACACCCTCCTTTGTCTCTCAGGCTATCCATTTTCTCCCCTCAGAGTGCGCCATTAACTGAGACAGGCCTTGTTTTAAGGGTTTTGCCTATGCTGCTGACACACTGTCAAAGGCTCTAAGATTACCTTTGTCACCTGCCTGTCTGTGGCAGATCTGATGGCATGCATGACAAAGTAAAGAAGGAAAATGGTAACAAAGAGGAAAAGTGTGAGAGAAAACTGCTAGCTTCTACCAAGTATAACATGGAGAGAAAAAAGAGAACAATTACGATCTGAAGAACTTTTTGAGGATGATTGAGCAGATTATCACGCTAATGGAAAATCAGGGAAACATGGCCATATGGCGTCACATACACAAATACTTCCAGTATTTTGGGTTTTATTTAAAGGTTTTTGATCATAATGGAATCAAGCTCTGTGTCACTGCAGTGACACAAATTCAAATGTGTCTCTACATGGGAGCGAGAGATCTCTTATCATTATTTTAATCCCGTAGTCAAAAACACAGCGGAGGAGGATGGCAATTACTAAGATTCAAAAACAACTCGTGAACACAAAGTCTAACTAGGCCCACGATACCCCAAGACATGTAAACAAACAGCACAGCTGGATGTAAATTATTTCAGCTCTCTCATCTTCACATTTTAGTTTAAATCTCTCGCCTGAAACAATAACAGTAAGCCAGATAATCATGTTTTAATTTGCCTCGTGTCCTGATGTCAGTAGATAATGATATTCATATCATGGGTGTGTTATGCACACACAAAAAAACCTCCTGAATCAGGGTTTGCACCCGAGCCTCAAGCCAACAATTCAGTGAGTTTGAGAAAGCTTGAAAGGGAGGATCTGGCAGTGTTGTGGGGGATGGCGGGATGGGAGGGGGTTGCTATGCCAATTTGAACCACCCCAGCTCCACAATCTGCCCATCCAGATTGCACTTTGGACACACTTGCCTCACAATCAGGAAATAATACGGATTCTGAAATACTGTGGTTTATTCTGGATTGAGATTATACAACATGTTTTTTTGGTGAGGAAAACTGAATTCTACATTAGCTGAGGTCAGACTGACTAAATGAGTGAAAAAATTAAATTCACATCATCAGAGTTGTATGATTAAACCTCTTGGACAAAGAGCTAACGATGAAATGAGGCTGATTAAAACATGCAAAAGCACCTGACTGGCTCTTGGCCCTTCCTGGAGGATATTAACATTAAAGGTTATTATTGCATCTTAAATTATTCATAGACTCTGTGGCAAACTTTTAGTTTGTGTTGAATTTGGCAGCCCATGTGGACACATTATCTCTTGTCTCTTCACTGATTTTGTAAAATGAGTCAAAAGAGCCTCTCATAAAAAAAAAAAAAAAAAAAAAAAAAAACACAGACATATTCCACAAATGTGGGATGTGGTAAATAAAAAATTCTACAATCTATATATAAAAATATAAAAGACCCACAATCCCTATTAAACACTCCAAACAATGCTGAACTGATAGCATCGCTAGCATCTTTAAGGATCTTAATAAATGTGTTTTTAGCAGAATTTTGATCTAGAAAATGGGATAAAAATTGTACATTGGCTGCGTCAGGTTAAACTCACGTACAACTATACCATAAAGTGGTGATATTAGGCTCAGCAATGTGGATGTTAACCTGCAAGAAGGATCAAAGACTGGTGGTGCTAGCACTGCTAATGTTAGCCACATTCAACAATCCAACTTTACATCATCCACCCACTGCTGCTGTGACCCCGTCTTAAATATGAATGGTGCTAAGTTTTGACTGTTTCCTGAATGCTTTTTAAACTTTAGCATAATAAACTGCACACAATGATAGCTTGTGTTTAAAAGGACTTGACGTTACTTGCCTAAGAAAATCACAAGTTATCAAATCAAGCTTAATTAACTTACCTACATTAAAGTGCATGTGTAAAAACTATATATAAAAAAAGAAACAGATATAGTTACATACAACAGAGTATCAAACTGAAAAACTGTAGTTTTAACTGTTCACTGAAACAGTATTTGATTTTTTTACAAACATTTCATACACAATATGTAGTTTTGACCACTACACTGTCATAAACCTTTCAATGGTTGTGTTTAACCCTTTTAAGGGTATTCATAAAATAGTTGTAAATTCAAAATGTGAGCCCTAGAATAATACTGGTGGATATCTGATGACTTTTTTAACTTAAATATTATGGTGAAAACCAAGGTCAGTGAAAAGACCAATTATGGTTTCTTACTTGTTGGTGGAAAAAAAAGAGTGTATGCATATTAAAATGTAAGCGAGCATGGAGAGAAAAACAAAAAAACAAAAAAACAAAAACATAGATAGAATCTAATGAGCATTTACTTGCACATTAAAATATTTAAAAACAGAATATCCTTTTTGCAAGACACAGTGAGGTTGCCTTTAGATTCTTACTTCTTTTAGTGGCAAGACATGGCTAGTTTCAAAATACTGTACAAGTAATGGTGGTATCACCTGTTTTATCTTATTATTCCAGCAGGATACCGAATAAATGATGACTTATTATGTGAATTCTAGCAGTGATGAGGGAATACAAATAAAAATGTATTTATGCCATTTAAATTTAATAAAACTGTTATATATTTGTTAAACTGTCTGAAATTCAACAAGTATTTTTACTTTATAATTCAACCAGAAAACTTGGACGTCACAAAAATTGAATGTCTGAATTTATTTAGAAAGAAATAAATCCCACACTAACACTAATAAGTGATATAAACCATGTGAGATAGAACTGTTATAAGGTTGTAAAACTGGCCCAACAGATCTCCCCTATTCTACTACCTATACCTTGAAAATTTATATAAATTAATAAAGTTTACCATTAAATCACTCCTTATTTACAAATTTTGGCAACATCCAACTACACTACAGAATACTGTTAACCTACATTATAATATGTTATTTTTTCAAGAATAAACCTTAGAATGGCTTGCTAGATGAGTTGGCCATATGTCAATTTATTGACAACATGTCAATCAAATATGGTACCCCAATTTTTCCAAAACAAAACTTCAGCAACTGCTAAAAAACCTTCATAAACAAAACCTGTCAGACATTTACCACTATTATTCACCTCCGTAGTATGTGAGTTTCATCAGCTATCATGGTTGATTATGAATTTAGAATTATTTTTTGGTACCAAAAGAGAAAAATGCATTGTTTGAGTTCTGGAGGAAACAGGGAGTTTAAGATAATTCAAGCCATTGCTAATTGGTCTGATGTTGTGATGTTACTTTCTATGACACTGACTGATCTCTACTGATTGGCTGAGAGAAATTCCCGGTCCCACTGTATCACAGAGAGTTGGGGGGGAGGCCATGAAGAAAGTCGACCATATATGGTTCCTTGCCCCATAGAGGGTTTAGGACTTTAGGGCCTGCCCTTACTGGGGAACATTTTTCTGCAAGGTACTATAAAATGTAAAAAATAAGCTGTGTATTGCAAGCAGTGACTAAACACTATATCAATGTCTTACGATGCAGGACTATGTGCTAATGAGGGAGAAAAGCGGTTAAAACATGGGGTAGTTTTGAGCAGTTAAGCCGTCACTTACAACACATGATGAACAGTGGCAAATCATTAGGTGTGTCCGGTTATGTTCAACATGGATGTTAATGTCTACACCTGTAGTAATGACAACATGTCTGAGCAGATGCAATCTTTTGCAACAATTTCTACTAGTTGCCTTCCTCCAACAACACAACTTCCCAAGAGCAAAGCTATGCTGCTCTTTGATGCCGCTTCGTATACTAATATAACTGATTTTTTTTCATAACATCTATTTGAAGAAGAAAACACTTGGATTACTATACAAATATAGTAGATAAAGGTGTTGTGTAATGGTTATGTATAAGTAACACTAACATTTATTTAGCTCACACCACCTACTATTTTATCAACTTCTTTATAGATAATTTCATGGTTTCTTGATCAACTTTGCAGTCGACATCACTCCAGACTAGAGATCTGTATTTTCAGGAACAGGAGGCCCTAAAGCTATTTGAACCATAGGGGACCCGAGCAAATTAACAACATGTCTGCTGTTAAATACCGCTCTCTGTGCTGATGCCAGAAACATCATTCATGGCTCGTTAGCACAGGAACAGTGTGTATTTTTAGCTCTAAATGTTTCATTAGCTGATCACTTAGGGCTGTGTAAAAATGGAGAAGGATTCTGTGAGTCAAGCTATTCTTCACTTTCCCAAATTTCTCCCCCTGATAGCAGGGCTCCCACCAGTCACAGACAGGCAGAAGAGTGCTGATCATCACTGAACGCCGATGTCACAGCCTCCAAACACATTTCTACTCACAACACGACCAAAGTGTTGATGTGTTTTACCACCAGGGTGTGTTATCAAGTGGTATGACTTCCTTAATAAACCTGGACATATCACGTCTTACACTGCAGTGTAGCTGCATAATGAAAAAGCTAACAAATTGTGAAGCAGACACCAGCTACGAGTTCCTTGATATGTTCGCTTCAAACTTCATTTTTTTCTCAAGTCAATGGAAGTGATCTGCAAAGGCCATTTTAAAATAATGATTGTAACAACATGCATCTACAACCCATATTCATAGCCATGATTGACAGCAGGGCTTATTTCAGTATAAATAGCTCCCCTGTAAGATATTTCACTTCTACAATGCCATTGAAGTTATTTAAAGGCATTCATTCTGGCAGCTGCCCTCTTCTTGACATCCGTTCAATGAGTACAGCCCTAAGCTGTATTTTCATGGCTTATGTATTGACTTTGGCTTCTCCTCTTGCATGTTAATTCATCTTTAAATACCTTTACTTTCTCATTTTCCTGGACAGCTGGAGGTAGTGAAGCTTATTTGTCAGAGGTGTTTTTGCTACTACACCAACTACAGTACAAAATGTCCAACAGCTTGGTGCATAATTCATTTCAAATGTATATAACACATTAATGGGTGTTGTTTTCTGCAACTTGACATGTTACATTAGATATGTTGTGTAAAAACCCAAAGTTCCTTGTCAAAAATGAACGGGTTAAATTGTCTCGTTTAACTCAAATATATCATTTTGATAGGACATAGAGGAAATACTTTCCAGTGTTACATTTTTTCTCTCTCAAAAGTGAGCAAAGTATGAGACTACAGACACTATTAGAAACTGGGACCTGTGAATAATTTTTACTCATTGTCCCTTAATAAGGGAGAGAAAAAGCGTAGGTGTGTATGTGTTTGCATGCATTAGTCTGATCCTGACTGGTAATTAGCTGTCTTGCTAACATGTGGTGGGCATGACATGAAAAACAACAAGCCTTCTCCTCCAGATGGAGGATAACACACTGGGAAAAGGGACTCAATATGCAAAAAGGTAGTTGCTTTAATACTGACAACTCATCAAGATGAATGATGTGTTTGAATGTGTGCAGCATAAATAAAGAAGCTTCAAAGTGAAAGAAGCCCCAGAGTCATTTTAGTGACAGATGGGGTTAAAAGTGGCATGGTTTGATCAGATACGCTTATTTATGGATCTTACATTTGTTTAGCTGTATAACTGCATACCTTGATAATGCTTCTGAAGACTTAAGACAAACTTAATAGTGTTCTGTTCTGTTATAAATTGCAAGGTTTGCAAATGAAAAGTAAAACTGTGCCTGCATATAGCACATAAATCAATAGTTCTCAGTTACTTTTAACATCTAGTGTTGGCACTGTGCAGCAGAACCAAATGTAATCTAGCAGAGTTTGGAATGCATGGCCATATTTTGTTTGAATTTCACTGCAGAGCTTGCAGTGGATGAATGAAAACATCCTTCAAATTCCATTACTCAAGGACTTGTGGGCTTACAGTAATGGATCACTTTAGGATAAAAGGAAAGAACAAAAAGAACAAAAAGGCAAACTGAGCGTTTGAAACACAGGGGCTTGAACTTGCATTGATGTGATTTATGATTTAGAAATGTTTGAAACAACAAAGAACCCAATATGAACACCACAAAAGGGGGGAAAGCAGCACCTTTAAAGTGAGAAGCCCCCGTCAGTTCAACTGAAGCTAACACATGTGCTCTCATAGCAGGCTCTCACCAAAGCTACTTGTCATTTTGTGAACAATCGCAGGGAACATTTGGCACAAGCCCGTTGCCTGGGTTACAGTCTGCTGCAGAAGTTCAGGCCCATCAGGCTCATTAGTGATGCCAAGGTTGTCCACAGGTTGGCCAGGGGAGCTTTCTGAGTATCCTCTCCCCTCAGGGAGGGCCAGAAGGCACACTGGAGCAGATCCAGGGTCAGACCAAAAAACCTTTCCTCACCCCAAAACAAGACGGTGCCTTTCTCCTCTTTAGTCAGCCATCATCCACCTGCAAGAAGCCTCCTTTTAAACCCTGTCCTTCTCTGACCTGCTGTACTTAGAGGATGTGAGTCATCCAGCTACTTTTCTTCCCTATCTAATTCTTCTCATCCAGTATGGGATCTCTTTTGTCTCCAAACACCTTCCCCCTGCTAATCACTCACATAATAAAGCACTCCACTCACAAAGCCACTCAGGGGGGTCTTGGACATCAGCACAGAGTGTCACCCCATGAAGAGAAAAACGGCCACACTCATTTAGAGAGAGAGTCTAAATGAGTTAAGTCACCTCCGCCTCCCACCCCCCTATTTGCAGCTCAAGAGCACATTCTCCCAACCCTGCTCATCCACTCCTACTCATGGTTTCACCCACGCTTACTTTGGCACTAAATGATTCTGCTTGAATCCCCAAGATGTATGGCTGGTAGTGGGAGGGCAGACCATTTAGGAGGTATATCATGTATTTAGCTGCCAGACAAAAAATGAATTGGTGGACTAAGTCCATTATTTCTGTGTCGATGGAGGAGGCTCTTGTTTTCCAAGGTAGAATTTAATCATAACTTTACACTGTATCATTTTATGGTTGAATTAGGATATGATTATTAGCTGTGTAGCTTTGAAGTAAATACACACATTAATTTAGATAATGAATATAACACATCAAGGGTAATAATGATGTATTGTGTCCTTGTCTCTTCTATCAGGGCAACATCTTAATGGGGCCTTAAAATACAAGTAAAAGCTCAACAAACTTTTCTAGACAGAGAAATTTGCAACCTTTTGATCTATATAAATATTTCCTGCTGTGGTACACATGAACTAGTATAGAAACCCCCTTGCATGTATTTGCACTTGCATTTATCACCAGGGGCACATCCAAGCTTGTAATTTAATTGTGGGAAAACTAGGCACCTGACTTATGCAGGCCTGGGAAAAAGCATAGGATAGAATGTCACCATTTGTATCCCAACTTTTTGATTTTTAATACTTACTTCAATGGCTCAAAATCTGGTAAAAACATTTGTTTCATTTTAATTTCACTGTCAGAAATATGCAAGAGTAGAAAATGGGTTTCTGTCACACCAAGGTATGATTTTCACCAGGGATGAGTGTGGTTAGCGGGCAAAATGGTTAAATTTGGATATCACATTAGTCACAAGCCGCAAGTTTTACGAGTCAGTTAAACACACCATCTATCATTTTTATAAACACAGTCCTGAAATGCTTTTTTGTGATGAATTTGATTGTTTTCTGAGAATTTTCTCGAATACTCAGTTAAATGCAATTTTAATGTGCAAAGAGGAATGAGGGCTGGCAGTTAAAGGCAATTTAAATGCGTGTTTAGCCAGATTAGAAAATAGTCGCAAATAGTCACAAATTTTCACTCAGTGCATGCAGTTTGAAGACATGGAATTTACGCTAAGTCCAAGTAGAACTGGACTTGCATAAATGTCAACACATTTGTCCTAATGATAATGATAATAATTCCACAGGAATTTCCAAAAGTCTGACTAAGACACCTCAAAAAAGGCCCTTCTGAACTGATTTACCCTCAGTCACACCTTCACTGGCTCATATTTTATGGTTTCCATATGGGGTTTGACACAAAGGTTGAAAAGCCTAAATATGTATTAAAAGCAAAAGTCATATTGTTGTTTGCCTTTGGATATCACCATTAACTAGAGGAATGGCATGCATCTCATGTAGCACAGAGTATGCAGGAAATGTACACAGATGAAAAGTTCTTTGATCATCACTATACAACTACTTAACATGTAGTTAATAGGCTGCCTGACAACTTGTTAGCATGAGCAACAGGAGGACAGAAAGGTCCAGTTTTAACCAGTTGAAAGGGGGTGAATCAGCAACTACTGTATCAGTTTCAGACGTACTGTTGCCAACTGATTAATTCTTTCCCATCTTGCATATTTGAACAAGAGCAGAAGTATAGTTTACTGACTTAATCTAGCAATGACTGAAGTTCAATTTTAGTGTGCATGCAGTGTAATGGGTACTAGACACCCTAGAGTTTAACATTCGACCTCAAGCATGCATTTTGTACACTTCTAGGACTTAAAAGGTTTATACTCTAGAATTTAAATAAACTTTAACCCCTCATCCACAATAATGTTCAAAAAACTGAGATAGGTCTACTGAAAAATTAACTTTGATTTAAAGGTGTTTCTTGAGGTTAACTTTTGTTTTGTAAGTACATTTTAAAAATCTAAAAAATGTCAATACAATACCAAGCTGATATTACATTATATTAGCCTTTATGAAATGTTGGATGTTTTCTGTTGGATGATAATAGAATGGAATTTGTCCACACTCCGTAAAGGATCTTGGGTCATGCTCTCACTCTTAACAGCATACTTGACTGGTTTTACAAGGCAGGAAAACTATGGATTGATAAGTTCATGTGCCAGTCATGTGAAGCTAGCAGTAACCGATTACTGGACTGCCTCTGGGCCAGGGTTTTATCTGTTTTAGATTGCAAGTATAAAGACTGTTTGACTGAAGACTTTGTGTAAGTTAACTTGGTCTTAAGTCAAATATTTATAAGTTTTAGGCTGAATCCCATTTCTTCCCTTAACCCTCAATCTTAACCCTCAGTCTAAAAATGCGCAATCCCACGAAGTGCGAGGGCTGTCCCAATACTCCCGAGAGGTGAGCCTAAGGGGCAAGATTCAGGGCTTTATCTTGCTGAGTTTTGAGCTGTTCCTGGACCTCCCTTGGTTTTAAGGGTTATCACTCTAGAAAGATGGCGGCGAATGCAGGGAAGAAATGGAGCAATAAATGTAATTTTCTGTGTTAATAGAGATCTAAAAATTATGAAAACCACTGCAATATCTTAGTTTAATGATATTTTATGGATAATTTGCCTTGTTGTAGCATAACATTTACTTTTCTTTTTATGACTGCAAGCCAGTAACTGTGCCGTCGCGGACCTACGAGGGTGTCCAGAATTTCAATGCCCTGTGTCCGGCGCAGCCTCAAGCCAGATGGTTATTTGTCCTTTTTTGGAGAACGTAACGCAGCATATTGTCCATTGCTCTTTTTCTCTGCACAACAGTCCGGTGTTTGTATATAATATATAATTCTGGTAATGTATGTAGAGAGTTGACCAAACATAAACTTTACCTGGCCATCACACATTAGTTATGTATTTTTGGAAACTGGTGCCATCCGTGATCAATAAAGTGCGTGTGTCTGCTCGCTCTTCCTCTCTCTCTCTCTCCTGATAGTAGCTGCACAGAAACTTTCATCACGTCTGTCCCGTAAATTCACCCGTTATTCTGCGACCTCTCTTGTCAAACATCAACTTCTATCAATGTTTAGTTTGTGAATTTATGATGAAACTCTGTGAAGTTAACACGCTGTTCTGATCAGGAATTAACTGACGTTGTCAAACTTCCTCGGGCAGATAAGGTGTTTGAAAAATCAGATTGCAGGTGAAAATAAATAAAGACAATTTATATTTAAAGGTCATTTAACAAAAGATGATAACACTGAAGCAGAAACATAGGAAAGGAAAGAAGCAAAACAGATGAGCTGATGTGTGTGAGGGAAGGGGAGATGTGCAGGGATGTGTGGGAGGGGGTGTAATCAGGGCAAGATCATCTGGTTTATATTATTTTTTTTATTTTGAGGAGAAGACCCCAATAAAGAGCTAATGAAGTGGGATTAATATTATGATGAAAATAATAAACCCATAGTGACCACTTTTTTAGACAGATGGAAATTAAAAATATCCTTATTATTGCAACAAGGAATATGATCATTAAAATCAATGATAATTTAACTAACCAAGAACTGTGTCTTTTATATGCTACTAACTTGGGCTAAATTGCAAAGACTTTCTATATCTCATTATTGTAGTAATATATCCTTTAGTTATTTTAAAATACTTTTGAGTATTGTTCAGTGAGTATGTTTGGGCGATAGTGGGGAGCCTCATATTAGAGTCTGCTTAGGGCCTTTGGCCAGGGGCGGTCCTGGGTCAAATTGTCCTTCAATGAGTAGAGTATCTCAGGATCACTGTATCATGATACCATCAGTATCATGGACAAAATTGTATAGTAGTGGTGAATACACTAGAGTCCTATTTGTTTTTTGGTTTCACTAAGGGCTGCAAAGTGTCCTCCTTTTTGGTGCTGGCCAACCAAGTTACAACTGGTGTTTGGCGTTAGCTAATGGCCGTGTTATATGGTGGCTTTCAGCTGAACATGTCCGTGGTTGTGGTGTTTATACATGTTATTTGGTTG
Source organism: Cheilinus undulatus (assembly GCF_018320785.1). Classification (NCBI taxonomy): domain Eukaryota; kingdom Metazoa; phylum Chordata; class Actinopteri; order Labriformes; family Labridae; genus Cheilinus; species Cheilinus undulatus. The sequence goes on along the minus strand of NC_054868.1, from coordinate 33,544,439 downwards.
AATATTAACATGTTCTTCTTCTTCTTCTTCCTTTGAACTGACAGACTACACCGTTTTGGCACATTACTGCCCTCTACAGTCTGTAATCGTGACTGCTATTAAGGGGTGTCCCATTTCTAAGTCATGAGATGGCCCTTACACTTGGTTTTGAGGGGCGAGTTAAGACTGAGGGTTGAGCTTGAGGATTAAGATTGAGGGTTAAGGGGAGAAAGTATTGGGCCTTAATCTAACTTGGTTTAAAGTTCATTTTTGGCAGATACCATGAAAACACCATGCCCAAACATTAGAGTAATAGTGATAATATAAAAGGTTGGTGACACAGTATATACTGTGCTTTATATTTCCTGCTACTTTTGAAGAACTGAGAGAGGAGTACCTCTGAAAGTCTTAGTAAGAGGTACCAACAGAAGGCAATGTGCTTCTTGGAGTCTATGGCCCGATAAGTCAGTTTAGATTAGGTCCAACCTCTGATTGCACAGATAAGCAATCGCAGTTAAGGATGTTGCTGTACCTGGGTTGACAAATCAGATGTAGTAAAATGAAGTAAAACTTTGAGATAATTAGACCTGGCCCTGAAGCCTTAACTTTTTTAGGGTTACTGTCCGTGTTAAACGACTCCCAGACTTGTCTAGAACTGCCTGCACATTACCAAACCCCCTCCCCGCCCCCTCTAACTCTATTCTCATTGCAGCAAAGAGGCAGACAAGGTCCTCCATCACCCTGACTTAGGTAGGACGGCTGGATCTATGGGCTGTAACAGGGCTGGTGGTGGTGGTGGAGAGGGGGGTATAGTTGAGAGCCTGGCCAGACACATCTCCCTTTAGATCAATCACATTTCCCCTTTCTGTCCTTGAACCTCTCTCTCCTTCTGTTGCTTTCTTTCTGTGCTGTCCTATTTAAAGAGGAGGGATATGTGATGGGAAAGTTTAACAGTATAAGAAAGCACCTACAAACACTCTGAGCTTTGGCTGCCTTCAAGTGCTTATTTTTTTACAAGTACTTGGAAGGGATCGGAAAACTGCTAAATTTGTCTTATCCCCACCCTGCTTGTCTTTTTGGATAGTTATCCGTGTTGTTCCTTGTTAAAAATTCACCCACGCTGGCGTTCGTTTCACCTCAGAAAACTCTGCTGCTGCATTAATTTCAGCTGACTTGATGCGTTGTTAAACGTCAGTTTTGACAAGGTAAGTTTGTTTGTGTCTATACTGTGCGCACGCATGTGCATGAAAGCTCTGCTGTCTAGGATTGCATCAGCAGCTTTGAGTGATCATTGTTGTGTCGACACACTCCACTCTGGCACTGCCACTCCAAAGCCAAGGAGCCATAAAGCACGCCTGTCTGCCTCAAAGCACCCATCCATCCACAGGCACTCGACACTACCTGAACCCTCTGATCTCTCCACAGACCCACTGTGTGAGTAGCAGGGCTTACAATGGCAATGATGGTGTGGCAGTGCTGGGGTATAATGCAGCACACGCCAACACATTTATCTGACAGTTAGACTGTATTTACATGTGAAACATGGTGCAGAGAGAGAGAGATGTTTCTGTTCAAGGGTTTATTGCAAGGACAAAACTTACTGTCAACTGAAAAAATAAAGACTGACCTTTTTTTTTCCTTGAATGTAGCGAGTGAGACACCGGAGTTTTTGCAGTAAGAATACATAAAAGCTGTTATCCAGCAAAACGGAGACAGAACTGACTATATGCATTAAGGGGGCTAATAATGTAAACTCTGGTAGTTTATTTATTTATTTTTTTTATTTATTTATTTTTTTGTGAAATAAAACTGTTTCTCTGTCCAAACTGAAAAAAAGAAATCATCCTCATATGTATTCATAAAGGAAATTTCCACCAGTTTATATCAGACATTATTTCAAACTTGACTCAATAATATAAAGCACTGATCTGTGAATGAATAATGCTGGGTCAAATGATCAAAAAGGAAAGGTTATTGCAATTCTGAAACCTTAACAAAAGCAGCAAGGAACTGAAAAGGCTCCACTCTTTTCCAAACATGTAAAAGAAATAAACAAAGAGGTGCTGACAACTGAATTGAAACATGGTCTTCTTTTGAGTATGGTTCCGGGTCTGATTGTCTGAGTAGTATTGATTTTCAGTCTCAAGTTGCTCTGTATTGCTTCAATAACAACACGGTTTATGGTAGAGAATGGATAATCAAATCAATTACCATCAAACTCGTACCACAGACAGAGACACAGCAATAGATAGATAGATAGATAGATAGATAGATAGATAGATAGATAGATAGACTATATTGCCAAAAGTATTTGCTCACCTGCCTTGAATTGCATATGAACTTAAGTGACATCCCATTCTTAATCTATAGGGTTTAGTATGACTTTGGTCCACCCTTTGCAGCTATAACAGCTTCAACTCTTCTGGGAAGGCTTTCCACAAGGTTTAGGAGTGTATTTATGGGAATTTTTGACCATTCTTCCAGAAGTGCATTTGTGAGCTCACACACTGATGTTGGACGAAAAGGCCTGGCTCTCAGTCTCCACTCTAATTCATCCCAAAGGGGTTCTATAGGGTTGAGGTCGGGATTCTGTGCAGGCCAGTCAAGTTCATCCACACCAAACTCTCTCATCCATGTCTTTATGGACCTTGCTTTGTGCACTGGTGCACAGTCATGTTGGAACAGGAAGGGACCATCCCCAAACTGTTCCCACAGAGTTGGGAGCATGGAATTGTCCAAAATCTCTTGGTATGCTGAAGCATTCATAATTCCTTTCACTGGAACTAAGGGGCCAAGCCCAGCTCCTGAAAACAACCCACACCATAATCCCCCCTCCACCAAACTTTACACTTGGCACAATGCAGTCAGACAAGTACCGTTCTCCTGGCAAAAGCCAAACCCAGACTCATCCATCAAATTGCCAGATGGAGAAGTGTGTTTTGTCATTCCAGAAAACATGTCTCCCCTGCTATAGAGTCCAGTTGTGGCGTGCTTTACATCACTGTACACGATGCTTTGCCTTGCACTTGGTGATGTATGGCTTGGATGCAGCTGCTCGGCCATGGAAACCCATTCCATGGAGCTCTTTACGCACTGTTCTTGAGCTAATCTGAAGGCCACATGAAGTTTGGAGGTCTGTTACGATTGACTCTGCAGAAAGTTGGTGACCTCTGCACACTATGCCCTTCAGCATCTGCTGACTCACTCCGTCATTTTACGTGGCCCACCACTTCGTGGCTGAGTTGCTATTGCTCCCAGTCGCTTACACTTTGTTATAATACCGCTTCACAACTGGACTTGTTTCACAGGTGACATTCTATCACAGTACCACGCTGGAATTCACTGAGCTCCTGAGAGCGACCCATTCTTTAACAAATGTTTGTAGAAACAGTCTGCATGCCTAGGTGCTTGATTTCATACACCTGTGGCCATGGAAGTGATTGGAACACCTGATTTCAATTATTTGGATGGGTGAGTGAATACTTTTGGCAATATAGTGTAGATAGATAGATAGAGTACAAATTGTGACTTACCTATTGAAGAATGCATGAGAGGTCATCATGTCATAAGGCAGAGCACAGGGGAAGGAAGAATGAGAAATTTGAGTTTGCATGTAAATACTGAGCTTATAAATACCATAACCTTTTGGGAATGGTCCACTGAATGGGGTATATGACTTGAGGATTCCATATTGAGGCTTTTGGCAACATCTCTGCCTTAGTTTAAAACAAAAAAGCTTAACTCATGACTTGGGACAAATCCAACACCACATGAAGCTAAAAAACTGGTCAAACTCCAAGAATTCCCAAGGGATATTGACAAAACTAGACAAAGTGATATTTTGAATCTGATTGTTGGGATGAAGAATGAGTCAGATGTGAGAATGAGAAATCTTCGGTTTAAATGCTGAAGTTTTTATCTCTTGCTTGCTTGAGTAAAATTCTTGAGTCCCATTGATTGAGCATTGTAATCCAGGTCAGAGCTCTGAACTGGCAGCCACAGAAGCTACCCAAGCAGGTTGAAATTGATCTTAGCGGTCTCCTGAATCAAATAGTGTCCAAATCCTCTGTGCCATGCAGCATGCTGATACAATCTTCTGTCTGACCCTAGTGCAAAACAGGCATTGAGGGAAAGACAGAAAGTAACAAAGAAAGAAAGAACACACTAAAGTTATTGACTGGTTGCCTAAGGGATAGGAAACTAAACATTTCCACTGCAAAGCTGACTTAGAGGGAAAATTACAAGTTGGATTCTACATCTGGTAACTTGGAGAAATGGAGACAAATGACTCTATTACCCTATAAATGACAGGGCAAGTTAAAAGCATATGACATTTAGTAAATCGGACCTCAAAATGACAAAGATTACGAACAAGAAGCTTGCTTTAGAGCTGTTTAGTTATAAGGTAGACTGCTTATTTCAATCTCCCAATATGCTGCATGCTGCTAAACACAAGTGACTGTTCAGCAAATCAACACTGTGTGGAAATAGAGCAAATCTGACAGAATACGCTGAATCAATCACTGTTGCAAAGCAATTTATGCTCAGGTTTGGCTGATGAGGAAAAACATCCATCTGATTGAGCAGGCAGGAGAGTTTTTGAAATCAGAGATTTTGAGTTATCGCTTTTTTTCAAGACATCTCTTTGACAGAAATATCAATGAAGTTGTGGTGTTCAAGCTTCAAACTGCAGGAAAATGGCAGTAATTTAGTTGGAAAACTTAAGTTATTTCTCAGTCAGCCAAATAGAGCTAGCAGTCTCAATTAGTGAAATGGGGATCACCTGAGTGCAGTGAAAGTGTCTCAGTGATTGTAGTACAAAGACCCATGTGCCTAGCACTGGTTAATCATTATTCCTGGCTACCATTACACCATGAAGACAAAATAACAATCCAAGAAACTTAGTTAAAACATTATTGACAAAAGCCAGGGGCTGGAAGCACAAAAAGCAAGGTATTGATTATCTCCCAGAGTTCAGTTAAATCCATCCATTTTTTTCTTTTGTCAAAAAAGTCAAATCATATTGACCATCATTAATGTATTAATTCAATAAAAAGGTTAAACATCCAAGGGGTGGATACTTTTTGTAGGCACTGTACGTCTGAAGAATGGCAGCTTTGGAAAAAAATAATATATCTTTGGAAATCCCAATTCTGCTTCACTGATTGAAAAAGGACAGTTGTTTTATGTAAACGCCATTTCATTTAATGACCTGCGGATGCTCTGTGTATTCTGTGATTGCAGAATTTTTCAAAAAGACTCAAATTCTACCCTCCAAAATAATGTGGGCTCCAGGGACACTGCCAATAAATTATTTTCTAGTCATTTATCCAGCATGGTGTTTGTGCTCCCATCTAGAGAATGATGCCAGCAATGACACATCTTTAATGAGAGCACCACTGTGCTCAGTGTGAGGGAGCACATTGGCAGCCTCCTCATGGGGCCTCAGTTTTCCTTTTCTAAGCTGCAACCTTGCTTTTAAGTGGAAAGTTCTGATTCAAACTGCTTTCTTTAAAGTTTGAGCTAAGTTCTCAGGCAGTTTCTAATAGCCTTCACCTGCTCTATGATCATCACCCATGTCATTACAGTGTGAGGCTGAAAATATGGTTTTTCATTTGGACTTTATATTCATCAAAAGGCACATAAAAGGGACTGAAAAGGACTGTTGACAAACTGGGCTAGGGTCAAAGCTGGCATTTATGTGGACAAGGGACACTTGTGTTCAGCAGTGAGTGAAAGAATTGGGATGATATACTGCAGAAGAGGGAGCAAGGCTGTCGAAATGTTCAATGTTTGATACTTTAAGATACACAGTGTTTTAAAATGATATGGTTTAACTTATTTAGAGGTGGACTGTTTAAAAAAAGTTCTGCTCCTTTTCAAAAAAGCTATATCTATTTTGTAAGACAGCTGAGTTGGAGGGAAATGAATCCATCAAAAACCGCAGGCCAGCTCCTGCACACTGTCTAAATTGCACAAAAAACACTGACAACATTTGAGAAAACGACCACTATCAATTGTGTATTACAGTTTACACAGTGTGCAGTTCGCCTATAGTATTTAATAACTGAAAACAACTTACTCTGTATTTGTTGCAAAGACATTGTATTTTCTTGCTGTGCTATCAATCAGGTAGCAATGCCATTTTATATTGATTGTTTAAGAAGATTTCTTGCATGATATCAAGGTTTAAAATTTTACAACCCTAAAAAGCAGAAAGAAAGTCAAACTAATAGCTCAACCACCTGCAGTGTTGAAAGTACACTGTGGATTTCTAAGCTCAGAGTATGGCTGAACAATCTGCACCAAAAAAAAAAAAAAAAATTCCAATATTGCATTTACGATTTCACATGCAATTATGTTTTTTTTTTAGTTCCTCACTTCATTTTTTCTCAACAAATGCAAGCAAAGTATCATTCTATAAAATAACAGCACAATATTACAATATTAGACAGATTAAACAAAAATAGTTTTTTTTTTCCTGTAGTCTGGGCATATACTGTATGTGAGGATGACACACCCAGCATGAATGGCATCTTGTTATTTATCAACTTAGATCACAGTAGTAAATTTACTGACTTTTTTGACTTGAAGCTTTGTTATCATGAAATTAACACTGAGCAATTTTGAAAAAAATAACTATGATTATTTTGACTTGCGTTGCCGTGAAAAGTATTTGCCCCCTCTCTGATTCCTGACTTTTATTGCATATTTAACACACTTAAATGTTTGAGATCATCAAACCAATTTTTATATTTCACAAAGACAACCCAAGTAAATACAAAATGCAGCGTCTGAATTTTTTTTTTTTTTTTTTTTTTTGGGGGGGGGGGTCAAAACCTGTCTGGCCCTATGTGGAAAAAGTAATTGCCCCCTGAACCTAATAACTGGTTGTGCCACCCTTGGCAGCAATATCTGAAATCACTCTTTTGTGATAACTGGTGATGAGTCTTTGCATCACTGTGGAGTAATTCTGGCCCTCTCTTCTTCACATAATTTTTTCAACTCAGCCATACTGGAGGGTTTTCGAGCATGAACTACCCATTTCAGGTCACACCACAGCATCTCAAGTGGATATAGGTCCGGACTTTGACTTGGCCACTGTGAAACCTTATTTTTGTTTATTTTGAGCCATTTAGAGGTGGACTTGCCGGTATGTTTCAGGTGGTTGTCCTGCTGCATAACCCAAGAGCACTTGAGCTTGAGGGCATGAACTGATGGCCAGACGTTGGCCTTAAGGATTTTCTGGTAGACAGCATAGTTCATGATTCCATCAATCACAGCAAGTAGTCCAGGTCCTGAAGGAGCAAAGCAGCCCCAGACCATCTCACTGCCACCACCATGTCTGACTGTTGGCATGATGTTCTTTTTATCAAATGCTGTTATTTTTACGCCAAATGTAACGGGCTGCACACCTCCCAAAAAGTTCAACTTTTGTCTTGTCAGTCCACAGAATATTTCTCCACAAGTCTTGGGGATCATCAAGATGTTTCTTGACAAATGTGAGACGAGTCTTTGTGTTCTTTTATGTCAGCAGTGGTTTTGGCCTTGGAACTCTCCCATGGAGACCATTTTGCCCAGTGTCTTTCTTATGGTTGAGTCATGAACTCTGACCTTAACTGAGGCCAGTGAGGCCTGCAGGTCTTTGGATGTCGTTCTGGGTTCTTTTGTGACCTCCTGGATGAGTCGTCATTGCACTCTTGGAGTCATTTTGGTTGGCCGACCACTCCTGGGAAGGTTCCCCACTGTTCCCAGTTTTCTCCATTTGTGGATAATGGCTCTGACTGTGGTTTGTTGGAGTCCCAAAGCCTTGGAAATGGCTTTGTAACCTCTTCCAGACTGATAGCCTACTTCACTTTGTCTGACAGTTTCTATTTAAGTGATTTCTTAATTCAACAAATCTGGGGACAATTAGGCCTGGGTGTGGCCAGTGAAATTGAACTCAGCTTTCCAAGAACTGTGGTAAATCACAGTTAACTCATGATTTAATAAGGGGGCATTTACCTTTTCACACAGACCCAGATAGGTTTGGATCTGTTCCCCCCTTAAAAAATTACACAATTACACAAACACTGCATTTTGTATTTTCTTGGGTTGTTTTTTGTGAAATATAAAAATTGGTTTGATGATCCGAAACATTTAAGTGTGATAAATATGCAAAGAAGTCAGGAATCACAGAGGGGGCAAATACTTTTTCATGGCACTGTACATTGCAGATGAAGTGTGAATTGTTTTATTGAAGGTAATGTGTCATTCTCATTTCAAATAAGAAAAAAAACATTGACAAAAATAGGAAAAGTGAGACTTATCGCAAGATAGGTCAGGTCAGAGAAATAAGCGGACTTCGGCGATTTGAACATTTCTGTAGAATATATTGTGATTTCATCTAAATATTTTGCCCAATCTTAGCTTAAACACCATCCTATTTTATGAATTGATTACTAAAAAGTCATGGCCAAAATTTGAGTAATTAATTAATCAAATACAAGCAGTAGCTGAACACTAGATTGACATAATGAGCCTACATATACTTGTTCTTCACAAAAGATCTATGTATAAATCAGTTAATTTTCAAGAAGAACTGAAAGTCTTAATTTTAAAAATTGTTAAGTTATGACATCTTCTTTTCTTTCTTTTTTTTAAGTTATTCATATTCATGAACCAAAATGTAGAATTTTCAAGACTATTCATTCATTCATTCATTTTTATTTGTTCTAGTCATGGCAAAATTCCCATTCCCTCACAAAGAGATATTCAACCTCACTCCACTCCATGGCCATAAAGGATATAAAGGACTATAAAGTCAAGGAATCAAAAATCCAGTCACTGTTTGGTTCGGTTTGGTTTCTTGTATCTTCACGATAAAATAAATCAATAAATAAACAATTAAAAAAAAAAGAAACCTGGCATAAAGAATTTGAATTTTTACACAAAAATGAACACATTTTTTGCTTCTTCTTCTTTTTCATCTTTTAGGTTGGTTGTATAACACACCATGTTTGTATTCATGGTTTTGAAAATACAGACATGTACATCTAATTCTGACAACATCAGAGCAGACAGGGTCCTGCAGCCCTTCCCCAGAGATCTTTGGCACCCACCCATTTTGAGGTGCCTGGACCCCAGGTTGGGAACCACTGTCTTATATTAGATATTTTACCTGCAATTGACATGGCCTTAAGTTTCAGATACATTTGTTTTGTTTTGGATGTACTATTATATATCATACAAATTACTTCTCATGATGTAATGAATCAAAAAATGACAATAAAATATATTTGAAATACAAAAAAAAAAAACAAAAAAAAAAAAAAAAAAAAAGAGTTGGAATAATAAAATACAGGAAATAAAATGTATTTAAAAACCTCCGAATTGTCAGACAAATAAGGATGCTAAACAAAGAAATTCAGCCGAAGCAAGGCTACTGGTTGCCTTCAGAAAAGGCAAAGAACTCAAACTCACCTTAAACCAATCAGTATGTGGAGTGTAAGAGCAGTATGTGACATGACTGCAATAGACTCAAGTGGAAACTTGACCCTACATGTCTACCAGAGGAGGGACTGCGGCCCTTTGACGTTTTGCTGTTAAATTGACTACATGATATAACTTCACTGGCTGATTATGTTCTTGCAGTTTTATGTTGAACTTATCTTTCAGAATTTTTAAATAAAAAAAAACACTCAATTCCTCCATTATTACAGAATAACCTCTATCTGAATGGTTTAAAAATACACAGAGTGTACAGTAATGTCATCATCAATCTCTGTGAGGCCCTTTATTCTGTCCCTGCTGAAGGTCACATCTAACAAAGCAATATTCACCATGGCGACAAACAGAGTAATCCCATCAGTGTGCATCAGCCCGTCTTATTGTGTTTATCTGCCAGGTTTTTAGCTCTGAAACACTTCACATTGATTGCTGTCCATCAGCAAATCCTCGTGCCAGAGCAGGTATGATAGTATAATTCCACCTTCATGCTCCAGCGTTACAGTGCTGTCACTAAAGTATCGGAGTCACAGAGTGCCTAAAAAAATTCCACTTATCTATGTAAATCATTACTAAAATAATTATTACTTACTTGCAATTTGTCTAAATAAAAATCAATGTGGCTTTACCATTAAATGTTTCTATTTTTGTTGCTACAAGTGCACTGAGTAAAAGTTATGCAACCTGGTTATTGTTTTAGAGAGAAAGCATGATTTCATGACGTGAAAGAGACATGCAGTGCATGTCAGGAAATGTTGATGGCATAAATTATTCTTTGACTGCAGCATTCCTGTGCATTCATATTTTACAACAGGCAAATGACAAAGCACTATGTAAAATAAAATCTTTCTTTGGAAAATGTCATCTAAATATTCAAAGACAATGGAAGTAGAAATTTATGTAGTTCTTTTGCATGTCTTGCTCCTGTTAATTCAAATCCAAATGAGGTTCCAACTCTGCAAATTAAACAGCAGTATCTAATAAACAAACTCATCAGCATGCACCCAAAGTGTGTATATGTTCCATCCTATTTATTAAATATTTAGTCCCCCTCATCTATACGCCACAGTGCCCTTGTCTTAATTGCAATGAACGCAAGCGTGAAGTCACAGAGAGGAAAAGGAAAAGAGCATGACTGTTGTTTTGATTCTCAGGAAATAAACATGTAAAAAAAATATCTCAGCAAAATTCATCACAGAGACAGAATTAAAGCAATATATATGACAATTTGCCTCTGTCTCATTTTGTGGTGAAAATTACTAGAAGCTTAGATGGAAAAAGGAGCTTTTTTATTATTACTATTAATTAGAGAGCTAGCACTTCTGCTTTCATTAGAGCTCAAGCTTCCTGGGTTTATTACAAATTAAGGATAAACTGTGTTTTTTTTCTTTATATTTCAGTAAGGTCCTACTTATTAGTATGACGCACTTCTACATGTACCTTTGGGGTTGCAGAGGTAGTTAATTTTGACATGCAATAGAGAGCATCCACTTATCTTTCAGTGTAAACTAAAAAAAGGCCCCTGGTGAGATACATTATGAGGCTGAATTGTCCTTGACAGCCTAGCACAGGAATCTAACCAAATTGGATAACCCTACCTCCTACACATGGTAAACATGTTACACTCCAACCTGGTTCTATAACATGCAGCTGTGTAATTTGATGTAATTTTGAATTTCATATGTGGAGACAGTGGAACACTTTTAGTTGCCTGATGGTTGATGTATACCTGCATAATGAGTAAACATAATCTTAGCATAGTAAGTAGTATATCTCATCCTCAAACAGTATGGGAATGCCACCACCATAGGGCTCTGAATCCAAACAGAAACAGAAGCGACAAGTTAAGATGTGAACCAAAGGTGTGAAGTTATGTATCTCATTAATCAGACACATTTGTTAAGTTGCTGAAAACACTTCATTTCCTGATGCTGCTATTTAAAATAAAAGTCTTCAATTATGATTAGCATTGGAGGCTTCTGATGAGTTCACACCGCTACAAAAAGAGGAGATGTATCATCATTTCCATAGCAACAACTCTTGCATTCTCTCAATTTAAAGTCATTAACTTTTATAATAATCTGATCTGTCCTTACAAGAAGGTCAGTTCTGCACATTCAGTACTTTTTCTGTGTTTTTATTCTCATCATAATGCATAACATTAAGCAGTAGTAGGGAGCATGAGGGTGATTCACTACCTCCTCATCATCACTACTGTAGTGCACCCAGTGAATGGTTGGATGTGATTAATTGATTGCATCAATAAATGTGTGTTGGATCAGTAGCACTGGTGCTACTGCCCTTGCTAACAGTTACCTCATTTTTATTGGGTTCTGATGTTCAACTTATTCATATCACTTTTAGACCCATTTTTGTCACTGTTTCTGCCCAATTTTACCACTTTATGCATTTCTTTTTTAATTTTTTATTTTTTTTTTACTTTTAACCAATTTTGGGAACTTTTTATCTGCTTTTCACTGGGTTTTTCCTGCCCATGTTTGCCACTTTTAGCCTTACTTAATCCACCTTTGCTAAAGTTATCTTTTTCTTTGCCCCTTAACCAATTTTTGCAGCTGCTTGCATATGTTTGCCTCTGTAACCCATTTTGCCACTTTGTTCTATTGTTGCCACTTTAACCATTATTCCTGAACATGTTTTCCCCTTTTTGCCTTTCTTAGCCCATTTCCTCCCTTATCCTATTTTTTCTGTTAACCCATTTTCTTTTGCCATTTTTGCTACTTTTGATCCATTTTTGACCACATTTAACCTTTTTTTTCCTGCCCATTTTTACCTTTCTTATCCCATGTTCACTGCTCTTATCTCATTCTTTCCACTTGAAACCCATTTTTGTCACTTTCAATTTTTGTGCCTCTTTTCACAATTAATAAACTAATTTTCCCTTAAAGTGTTTTTCATTTCTTTTTACTTGATTCTCTGACATCCTGACATTTGTTCACATCTGGCTTGGCTGAAGTCTAACGTTACTTTCCATTTTTATTATTTATTTATTTATTTATTTATTTATTTATTTATTTATTTTCCAGTGTGCCCATCCACATTGTAAAGATTACTAAAAACTCTGCCATGATTTTCCTGGCTTCCATTGGTCCCCCATCTGGCTGGGCCCTAAAAATGTCTCCCTTTTATCCCCCCTTATGGGCGGCCTTGCATAGGAGTAGTCATCTTTTAACTAATAGAGACATTTCAGAGTAAAATCTCTACATACTGTATCCCTGAATCTTTTATCTCCTTTAATCTGATTTGTCAAATATTGTAGTGAAGCACCTGCTGATCTGGAGTGTAGACAGGAACAGATTTCCTCCTCTGACATACTTTAACAACTTTACCTGAGTCAGCCATCTCTACATCACATCCATTATGTGTTGTTAAGTTGCACAGGGCTAACAGGGGTGAGTTAAAAATACAAAGCAGCTCTCAAGTTAAAAGAAGGCCAGCGGATAAAAATGTCTCCATCACAGAGAAATTTGAAGTCAGGAGAGGAAACCCATTCATCATGGCTTTCACTGATGAATCCTCGGATTTGTGGCAGCAACAGGCATAACCATTATTCTTCCTTCATTCTCCAGTTAACATGATGAATTACTAAGGCAAGGGCCAGTAACTGAGTCCCGTATGTTTCATTTAAAATGAAACACAGACTTTTATTTTGTCGGTGAAATGCATCAAAAAGGGAATTTTCTGGGATCAAAGAGTTGTCGAATTCATGCAGTTAAAGCCGTCGCAGGACGGCATAGTGGTCAGTGCATTAGTGAAAGTGAACATTTTGAAAAGTATGATCTTTGAGGGACATGCATCACAACCTTATCTCTAAACAAAAGTATACATTTAATACCTCTTGCTTTGCATGTATTACTTTTTTTGACTAACTTTTAATTGCCAGGTCTCTGGCTGCTGCAGGGGGCCATACATAAAAAAGTAAGACAAACACATACACTGATTGAAGCTTGTTTCATAACCACTCCTACAGTTTCTGGTCGGACACTTGTGTCAAACTCCTATTAGCCACTAATGATCTGGGTTTTACTCCTACATATGTTTACTGAACCCACACTCTCACAAATGCTCTGCCATTGGCTGTATTATTCATCACAATTTAAAAAAAAAAAAATAAAAATTGAGCAGTTACTCAATAAAAGGATTGTGGACATGGAATATTCTCCAAATGTTAAATGATTCATAGGCGACTCATAACCATCGTGGTTTGATGTCATTTGCGGCAAGTGCTGTTACTAGGGCTGTGGTAATAGCACATATAGATGCATGTCAAACAACAACCTCTAACATAAGAATTATACTTTTCAAAACAAACAAGAGAGGGCCATTTGCTCTAAAATTAAAGTCAGTAAACTTTTAACCAAAACCAAACAAGACTGGATCCTCGACCGAAAAAAACAAAAAAATATTTCTGATTAATAAGAGACAACAGTGCTATTCACTCTTGGTGTGAGTGTTTCATACAAACACTGTAAAGGTAAGGTGACTGAGAGCTGAGGAGAGTTTGAATTCTGAGGATAACTGAGTAAAAAGAGTGTTAAATCCCAGTGATGTTGAAAGCACAGTATTAGAGATGCTTCATTAAGTCTGAGTTGGTATCAACTCAGCAGGAGGCATTTAAATAAAAAAGACATTATTTTTTTTTTGAAAAAAAAAAAAAAAATCTACAATTACCCACCCCCTCCAGAATGTGACCAAAAGAAAAGTACAAACAAACAAACAAACAAACAAACAAACAAAGCCACATGCTGTTTCCTATAGATGTGCCATTAAAAGGAACTGTTTTATGAAAATCAACCATCAGTGCAGAGTGAAAAGAAAACATCCACATTTTTTTATAATGATATATCAAAGCATATAACTAATGAATTTGTCAATATCACTAAAGCATAATCATAATGCATTAAAAGCATGTCTATATATTTCTGCTAATGGCTATTTAGTAGGGCTGGGTATTGCCACTGATCTCCTGAATCGATTTGATTCCGATTCTCAAGGCACCGATTCGAATCGAGTCTCAATTCGATTCGATATCGATTCATGTAAGGATATTTAAGTAACAACACCTATGTTGCTTCTGCATTTAAGAGATTCAAAGAGAATTTTAGATGGAAATAGTACAAAGAGTGTTCCAACCAGGCACATTATTAAAAATATCAGGGTTTGCATTAAAAATTGACCTTAAACTAGTAGTATTTACATCACTATTTTACCTCCATGTGGCCCTTCCCGTATATGGCCTATTTTGTCCAGTTTGTCTCTGTCTTTGTAGTGTTTGAATCCAAAATGCAGTCTGATATCCTCTTTTAAGTTTGGAGATTCCTTCGGTGGAGCAGAGCTGCCGGGCTCCACCATATTTGATTTAACAGAGTCACTTATTGCAAGTCCGAGTTGAAACTCTTGTTGTTAAATAAATAAAAACAAAAATGAGTAAATTTGATAAAATATTTTAACTAAGTTTGATTAAGTCCATGATGATTAATTACACTGAGGCTTATAATGTGGCAGTAGTAGTAATAGTCATATTTTCAGATATGTGACATACAGTGTGGTGCTCTAATGTTTATCTGTCCCTCCGTCATACACCTCTGTCTGTCTGTTAGGTGTCTACTGTAGCCAGACACCTATGCTCTTTAATTAAAAGACAGAACCCACAGCACTGATAATAAAGAAATATGCATCATGTTATCTATCATTTTATGTACATTGTATGTTGTTGGGAATGTTATATTATGCTAACTTTGTAGAAAACCTACATGAGATGCAAATTTATTACTTGCATCAAATGACTGAGCGCTCCATCATTTCTCTGCTGTAAACGGTGGGGCTGTGTGTAATTTGTGCAGCTGTGAAACGGAGGAATAGGGGTTCGTAAAATAAAGCACACTTTATCGGGCGACGCATACAGGGGTTTGCTCCTCTTGAACTTAGCACCTCAGACGATTACTATTGTGTGTGTGAGTCTGCCCGGTCTGTACCAGCAGCAGCTTAAGCGCTCTCCACCAAGTCACCTGCATAGCTCGTTTGCTCGTGCTGCTCCAGCGGAGGTTTACGTTTGAGGAAGAGATATCTAGCTCGTATTAATAACGCACCCAGATATCCAAAATGAGATGATTGTGCGTAAGGTTTAAACCTTGAATCAGAATCTGAGTGCTTTTAGAAGCGATTGCATGTCAGCTTTCAGGCTGCATGAGTGACGTAAGTCTGAGAATGGTAGCGGGAGGAGCCGACAGAAGAGGGAAAAGGCACATATTAAAAGATCGATCTTGGGATTCAATGAATCGAATTAAACTTTTGGAACCCAGTCCTACTATTAAGATGCACATATTCCACTTATATAGCAATTGCTGTGTCCAAAACTCCATTAATTTCATACTATTTTTACTTATTGTGATGGCCAAAATATCCAATCTCCAGATTCCTTTTTTTTTTTTTTTCAAATTTAACACTAATCCTTAACACTGAACAGTGATGATCAGCACATTTTCTACAAGTTGGATTAGTTTAAAAAAGTAAAGCCCACTGACAGATGTAAAATATTAATTAGGAATCTTATATTTTTGCACTTAAAACACTTGTCATAGTCATAAACAGATCAAAACATGGCCTTTTTGGTAGAGTTTCTCTACACAAAAATCCTAAAGTTCTCCACTGCAGTGTGGCATTCTGCAATGATCATTATTATGCAAATGACATTTTTCTCTTATTTTCCTAAATATTAATGCAAATGACAGTCAGAATATTTTTCAAGTCATCAGCTGTTGAGCATAATTCAAATGTTTTTGAACAAACTTCATAATGATAACCTTTTTCTTTTTTTTTATAAAAACCTCAAAATGCAGTGTTCCACATTATTATGCAAAACAGTTTCAAAACATTTTATAGATTGTAAAGAACTAAAAATGGTCATTCATTGAATTTGCTGCAGTAAGGGGTCATATTTACTGAAATCAAAAGCTATTTCAATCAAAAACATCTTAACAGGCAAAGTTACACGTTAACCTAGGAGCCCTTCTTTGATATCACCTTCACTATTCTTGCATCCATTGAACTTGTGAGTTTTTGGCGAGTTTCTGCTTGAATTTCTTTGCAGGATGTCAGCATATCCTCCCAGAGCTGCTGTTTTGATGTGAACTGCCTCCCACCCTCATAGATCTTTAGTTTGAGGATGCGCAAAAGGTTCTCAACAGGGATGAGGTCAGGGGAGGATGGGGGCCACACCATGAGTTTCTCTCCTTTTATGCCCATAGCAGCCAATGACACAGAGGTATTCTTTGCAGCATGAGATGGTGCATTGTCATGCATAAAGATCATTTTGCTACAGAAAGCACGGCTCTTCTTTTTGTACCATGGAAGAAAGTGGTCAGTCAGAAACTCAATATACTTTGCCGAGGTCATTTGCACACCTTCAAGGACCCTAAGGGGCCTACCAGCTCTCTGCCCATGATTCCGACCCGAAACATGACTCTGCCACAACCTTGCTGATGTAACAGCCTTGTTGGGACATGGTGGCAATCCATCAACCATCCACTATTCCTCCATCTGGACCAACCAGGGTTGCACGGCACTCATCAGTAAAACAGACAGTTTGAAAATGAGTCTTCATGTGTTTCTTGGCCCACTTCAACCATTTCTGCTTGTGAGCATTGGTTAGGGGGGGCTGAATAATAGGTATGACCGCAAGCCTCTGGAGGATCCTACACCTTGAGGTTGGTGGGACTCCAGAGGCACCAGCAGCTTCAAATACCTGACTGCTGCTTTGTAATGACATTTCAGCAGCTGCTTTCTTAATCCGATATATTTGTCCGTCAGAAACCTTCCTTATTAGTCCTTTATCTGCATGAACCTGTCTGTGCTCTGAATCAGCCACAAATGTCTTCTATGTTTACATGTAACTTTGCCTGTTAAGATGTTTTTCATTGAAAAAGCTTTTGATTTCAGTAAACATGACCTCCTAATGCTGCAAATTCAATTAATGACCATTTTCAGTTCTTTACAACCTACAAAATCTTTTAAAATTCTGTTTTGCATAATAATGTGGAACAGTTCAATTTGAGGTTTTTATAAAAAAAAAAAAAATGGTTATCATTATGAAGTTTGTTCAAAAACATTTGAATTATGCTCTAAAGGCTGATGACTTGAAAAATATCCTGACTGTCATTTGCATTAACATTTAGGAAAATAAAAGAAAAATGTCATTTGCATAATCATGTAGAAAGTGGTGTATACAGTGCATTCTGAATTCGTACTGCAAAATTTTGTGCGCCTAAGATCCCCAGTATATACTAGTACACTAGAATGGTCAGAATTCTAAGTCATGAATATGAGAGCTCACTATTCATTCTCAACAACTCTACAGTCCATTGTGGCTCTTTTGTCCACCCAGTGGTGGGGCTAGCTAGCCAGCATATAAGCAGCATACAAGTAGCAATGACTGTTGTAATGCATTTTATTTGTGGCACTAAAAATAAAATAACATAACCACATGTCTTCATAGCTGAATAAATCCGACTTGTATGGACACTACTATGATGGTCAGAGTTAGCCTGGTGCTAGCTTATTTAACATGGCTTTGACCAGATATATGGCAACAATGACATAATTTCCAACTATCTAAAAAAGATGTATGTATGAATACTAAGGATTTTCTTTGATAGAGGCTAGAACTAACTCCAGCTGTTTTTATTATTATTATTATTTTATTTTATTTTTTATTTTTTCTCTACGACTATTTCAGGTGAACACAAAGTGATCCCCCTGAGGTTCTAGCAATTACATAAAGAGGATTATATGGCTTAAATGTTCTGAAGAGTCAGGTAGATGAAAAGGATATTTCACAGCATAAAATCTTTTTCTCCCTGTCACAGGCCCCTAAAGCATTCATGAATTTGGAGAGTCTTGGCCAAACTAGTCATTTTCAGGACCTAATCTACTTTTTAAGTGTTACCCTTAGATGGCGTATACATATTTTAATTGCAGATCACTTCCAGAGGAAATCTTGTACCGCAGAAAATGCTCCCCCGAAAGCCTTGTAAATAAATGAAGCCGAGCTCTCTAATTAAACAAGAAGTGGCTCTCATGCAATAAGCATGATGCCTTTCTTTATCCAAGAGCCTTTTAGGGGGAAAGTGTGCCTTGAAGTTAAAAGTCTTTTATGAAAATGTGTTTTGAAAACTGTGAAAACACAGACATGTAATAATAAATGCCCACTTAAAGTGCAACAAAAAGTCAGCTTCACCCTCGGGTCGTTTGCGAAGCATTTGCCTTTTAAGTTTGAGTTTAATTATAGATTGTACAAAAAAAAAAAAGAAAAAAAAAAAAAAAGGTGGCCACAGCAGGAATCAGAATAAACTGTTTTTCTCATTGAGGATGCACAGTATGAATCACACTTTTACTCAAACAACCTACACAAACCTCCACTACATTACAGTTAATCAAAACATGATGAATTCCACATATGTCACATCAAGGCCATAAAAGCACACTGGCATTATAGATATTCTCCAACTCTGCCAGTGAGTCACTATGATAAAAGACTGAAACACACAACTGGGTCTTTTTCTCAACTATAAGGATGGGAAAAGTAATATAAAACTGAAACTACTTGTGTAAAATGAAAACTTTTCTCATTAAGACATTGGACTTTCAGTCTAGGATTACTTTAACAGTGTTGGAAATGTCCATTTTTATGTTTCATGCCATTTAAGTGGAAAAAAAAAACATGATAAAAAATGGTGTGATTTAATTTTTTTACACTTAGAATATTTGGCACAGACCTAGCTACCAAAGAAACACACAGGGACACTGAATGATTTAACCAGTTTGCCTATTGCCAACTGCTTTCTGCCTATGTGAGAAAAGCTACATTATTATAATAAAAGCATTGGCTGTTTGGTGTAAATCAACAAAAACTGAAAATGGGAAATGGTAACACAGGCTTTTGCTTGTATAGTGGTTATTAGACATCTGACCACTCAGAGTGCTTATTACAGGTCACACATACCCATTCAGATCCATTCACACACTGATGGCAGACACTGCTGTAAAATGACCATCAGTATTAACCTATCCCATTCATACACATTCAGCCACCACTGATGCAGCAGTGGGAGTAATTTGTTTTTTAGTGTCTTGCCCAAAGACACAAGGACATGTGTCTGCAGGAGCTGGGGATTGAACCCAGATGTTGAAGTTAAAAGAGACACAGCTGACACTACCTCTGAATCACAGCTATCCAAAATATAGTTCAATGGTCAAAATTGCCTGAACTAAGACAGAAATCTGCATTGCTTTCTATCTTGACAGGCATCTCTTTGGGCTATTTTTACTATAATCTTCCACATATATTGCACTGTTTGAGAATTTAGCAAAATATTTCAGGAAATGCCCCAAAAAACTTGCAGTACAAATATGTTGCTATGGTAATGGAACCATGTAGGATTTGGTGTATGGGTAGCATGGTGGATTTTTGAATAGACTAATACAAATTTAGCATTAAAAAGTAAGGAAATTTGTGTTTGGTAGAGAAGATTTGGCAAACTTTTCATGGGTGCAACCCAGCTACTCAGCTCTGCTGCTCATTGCAAAAATGTGTGTTCCTTAAAAATGTGGCAGCATAGGGTGCATGTGGCCAAGTGGTTTAAGGTGTGCCCCTTGTATGTGGTCAGCACAGGTTCAAATCTGGCCAGTAGCACTTTCCCACATGTCTCTCCCCAGCTCTCTCATCCTCGTTTCAGAGTATGTCCATTGTCTGGCAATAAAGCAAAAACAGACTAACCAAACAAATATTTTACTGGGATCTATCAAGTAACCTTCCCTCTAGCAGTCAGGTCCAGGTCAAACATGTTAAGGCTGATTGTGCATCTCATCTTTTCAAATAAGAACAAAAGGATTAGTTTGTTGATGGAAATCAAGCTTGGAGGACCTGCTGTGTTAGATGTCAATGAAGATCTCTCAAACTTACCAGTATTAATGGCCATGAAATCTGTTAACTGCTTATTTATAAAAGGCCTGTGATAATCACTGCCAGACAGCCCCTGTGTTTTTTGTCCTCATGACAAAAAGGTAGAAAGATCAGCCTCTGTAGATGGAGAAATGATTTGTCCTTTGTGTATCAGACAAGGCACAGTTTTCTGTATAGCAAAATGGTGTGCGGTTCACTACACTGTGTGAAACTCTGAAAGGCTCATAATTGAAATTTATATTGTTCATCTTTTTTATGTTATTGCACCTATTACAGACATCTGATAGAAGACAAATCTTTGGCCATCTTAGAGCCGTTGGAAAAAGGGCTGTGGTGAAAGGACGAGTGTTCCCATTTTTGTTTCATTGCTTTGCTTTTGTGCTGACTCAGACTGTTCTGAATTTACAGTGGGGGCTTCTTTTAAAGAGAGGGATTAAAGGAAAAGGTTGTAGAGGTAGCTCCTATGAAATACATGGCAGACTTTCACCATGGCTCCAGCTAACATGGTCACAAAGTGGTGCAGCATTTACACCATCAGGTCTTTCTCTCTGAATGGTCATCAGTGTCCAAGTCTGCACAGATTAATTTATTTATTCATTTATTCATTCATTTGTTTGCTTCAGTAATAACACTTCAGTCTATTAATTTGTTTTGATATCCTTTCGAATGCAGAGCAAACATTTGCATAAGCCACCGATTCTGGGTTACACGAAATCTATTGAAGTTACAAGGACTGCGCTGAATGAACTTGCATTTTGCATAATAAACTGATTCAGTCTGAGCGTACTTTGGTTGAATGGCCAGTCTGATCAGTTAGGCCGTAAAAGACCATGGGGACTCCATTCAGTTGTGCTAATCCATTATAAATGCAAATCAAATCAACAACACAAAGAGCAGGGTTTAATCTGTTTTTATAATGCACAAGTTCATCAGGAGAGTGACTGGCTGTCAGTGGAGTGGAAACGGGTCAGAATTATTAAACATTTTCAAGCAAAACACTGACAAAAGGTGATATAATTTGTGCTGGACTCAAAACAATAAACACCTTTGAAATTGTCATTAAAACATAATGTTTATTAATGTGTTTATTCCACTGAATGAACACCATGTCATTTACTCTGATTATATTAAAGAAGAATCGACAGCTGCAACCCACAGCAGGCATTATTTATTCTCTGTAGCACAGACTAGTGGAGTGGAGATGTCACTTAAGCCACCAAATGTAATCAGATAAACTCCATATTATTATATATTGCTTACAGAATAAGAGAAAAGGCAAAATGTATCCTGCTTTAAAAACATACTCAAATTAAAAAGTGAATAGGAGAAAGATGTGTATTTGCTCCTAAATACAGACGTTGTGCAACATTAAACACATTTTTACGGCAGAGTCCAGCCACAGTTTTGTATGATTTAATATTTTAGTCCTTTTTAAATGGCACAGTGCTCCAGCCCACTTTCCCATAGAGTGATGCTGAATCAGGCATTCTGGCAGTGTTAGCACTGAACCACATGACTGACTCCCATCTAATGGAAGCATCACTTTCAAAACAAACTCAATATACCCCAAGCCTCCGGGACCCCCCTCATACAAAAAAGAAATAGCTGCCTCAAATCTACAGGGATACCATTCAGGGCTCCCTTCGATTGAATCTATACTCTGATAGGCACTGGCAGACTGTATATTTCTTTACTTTAGGCCCTGGCCACAGAGTGGGAGATTGATATCCACAGAATATAATAGAGGCAGGATAAGCTATTCAGAAATCCCTGTTAGGATTGTGATGGAGTGTCTAAACAATAAGTAACCAAATGGGATTCATGACAGTCTCATAAGTTGGATTTCACCAATTCATAGCAATGACTCTGAAATGATGTTTCAAGACTAGAATATCCAATGACTCGCAGTGTCATCAAATGAGAAGAAATACAAACTAGTAACTGACTGCTATTTGTCTTTTTCAGCTGCTCCAAACTCTCTGTGTGGATAATGTTTAACAGAAGTGTAATTCAGCTACAGTTCTTATGTGATCTATTTCCTATCATCCGTTTGCAATTTTCTTACTTTACCCTTTCTTTCCTTTAGAGAAAAAAAGTTCATATCATTTTAAAGCTGTTTCTGAGTCCATGTTAACAATGGGAATCAGTGCTTGACAGTCTTGATTTGGTATTTAAATGAATGCACAGAAATGAACTCTGATCTTCACATTTAGATTTAAAATAGATTAGCTCTGGTGTAGTGCTGCACTGCCAACCAGTGTGGTGTGAAACCATGGCTTAAAGGCAGGATACAGCATTAATGAGATTATTGTGTGAAATAGCGTTTCAAATGACGACATTGTTCACAATTAGGAAATATGCAGAAGTGCATGTACATAATGACTCACTGAATACCAATGATTCTTGGTTAATACAGCATTGTCACTTTTCAGTCTAAAGGTAATGCTAATGGTATTTTAGAAGACAAAATCGCATATATCTGAAAGAAAATAAGGAACTTTTGGTAGATCAAAAGTTGTGACAGAATAAAAGTAAGAGCAAATCTCATCTGAGGGAAAAGTAAATAAAATTAGCTGTAATCAGGAGCTGTAAGCCACGCCATCCTGCAAACCTTGAAGAAAACAGCCTATGGTTCCTAAGTGCTGACAGGGTGAGAAAACAGTCTTCTTGGGACGCCCACTTCACAGCCTGTCTCTGACATCCCCTGTTATAAGGAACTTGGCCTTCAGTTTAGAAATGGTTCTGGGGCTCACTCCAAATGATGCCAAAACTTGGTTCTGCAGCTTGAAGTTGCCCTATCACACAGGCCCTATCCAAATCAGTCAAATATGGCATGCCAATTCTTGGAGCAGACACCTAATGACCACTGTAGCAGGGCCCATGCACCCAGGTGCTTGTCCCCTGATTGTCAGCACCCTGGACTACAAGAAGCTCAAAACAACAGTCAGTAGCAACAGTTAAATGAGCTGTTTGGCACTGGCAGAGAAGATCTGGCAAATTTGTCATAGGCGCAACCCAAAATCAGCTCTGCTGCTCATCCCACAAATTTATGTTCCTTACAAATGTGGCACCATTTAAAAGAGAAATCAAGAGGCTATCCAACAGTAAAATATGTATTGCTAAGAAGCATTTTTACAACAAAGAAATAATCTACCAAACACAAATGTCCTTACTTTATGTGCCAAGCTTATATAATGGGTTATTTGTGGATGTTAATTCTGCTAACATTAATGTGTTTATTCTGACAGCCTTATACATTTGACATTTATTTTATAACTGTTATTTAACTTTTTAAAAGTGTACCACTCAAATGTACTGCTTTAATTTCATTTATTGGTGAAAAGCAAAATCTTCCAGAGTATCCTCATATTTATTCATAAAGCTGTTTTGACAGCTATTGTATCCTTCAACAAACATTCACGTGTCATCAAATTCAAATTTGCCTTCAGAAAATGTAACACAATTAACAAAACATAACTTGGCAGTGCCCACATCTCCAATATTACAATAACTAACATCCAAAACACCCCCAAATATTGACAGTTATGTACTACCAAGAAGGGTAGCAGTTACTCACTACTACTACATTCAGCCATGCAGCTTGCAGGACTTCCAGAGACCTACAAACTACAACCACTAGAATGATAAATTTGATCAAAGTGGCATGAAAGAGAACTGTAGAATCTTTTCCATCACCAAATACTTGTGCCCTTTGTAAAACTGTAACCTGATATAATGGCCATATGTCTCTAAAAGAAGACAAACTGGTTTGATAAAACCTGAATACCTTTATGTGCATTTTTGTATGAATCTCTAAATGCCATCCCAGGATTTGAAAATTTCCATGATATCAGTCACACACAAAGACACTTCAAAGACGACATGCTCCCCAACATTGGTGAATTACTCCTGCTGTACACTTGTGAGTTAGTTTTTCTCACAGAAAAAAAAAAAAAAAAAACACACTCTTTTTTCATCTAAGTCATTAATATGCCTCATTTATGAAGCCTCATTTAGAACTGGCAGCTGCAACCAGGCACGAGTGTGAAGCTGAATCTCTACATGGCCCAACATGTGCTCCTCAATGAGCAAAGCATTGATCAGAAAGCCTGACTGCTGCACCTCTCATTAAACCAGCCATCCTTTGTACATGGCCATCTAGCATGCTATTAAAATCCAGGGTTAGGAATAAATCTGATTCTATTTCCATTAATAAACCTGACTAACCTTGGTAATCTGAAAAGGTCTGAATAAGTAACTCGCCAGTGTATTCATTCAATTTTCACTGGCTGAGGACTGAAGCATGAACAGCTACACTGTAAAAGTAAGGTGTAAAGGCTGCTGTGAGCACATATGCTGTTCAAAACATGGCTGTAGTCTGAGTGAAGTCATTCCTTGGTTTCTGAGGCATAGTTTATGACACCTGCAAAAAGAAAATGCTGTCTCAAACAAACTATGTCAATAGCAGGTGGGTTTAAGCCCCCTGGCAAACAGCTAAAATATGTTGCCTGTAACTTGGTTCAGCCATACCCCGAATTATGCAGAACTTGTTGCCTTAATATGATCAACACAGATGAGTTGCAAAAATATTCACCACATGCACAGTGTGTACCAGTAAAAAAAAAAAAAAAAAAAGAACAATTCAAGCCAAAAGACATTTTTGGAACCACACTGTAAAAGTGCTTAGGCTGCCAGGGATCATGGCACACAGAGCTTCACTCTCTGCATTCATATCATACTATTGCATGTCACTAACTGTGAACCGTCATGTGCCAGTTAAGTCACTAACCATTTATCTTCCTGGGAGCTCCTTGGCCCCCATATCTCAAAGGTTCTTTTGTGTTGTTGTGGTGGACCTGCCCGACTTCAACTATTACATCTTGTCAGCTTCATATCTATTACTTTAATCATTCTAAATATCAGGAATTTAGGACTGCTGTAGCTGAATTTCCCAAATTATTGCAATTTATGTTGCTAATGCTAGCATTAGATTGAGCAGTTTACATGGTTGGCCCAGTTAATACCAAACATAAACATTAATGGTCTGCTGCTACTGATCCACCTGTCTACAACTGCTTTATCCACCAACATCTTACATCTTTTTTTTAATAAAAAAGTTGAAGTGAATCTGTAGGTGTAAGTGAATCACTGCTATAAGTATTACTTTTCTCTCTCTCGTTTTCTCTCCTCTCTCTGTAATACCCCCCATATCCTTGCTCTTAACTCCAATACAAATTTGGCAGATGGCTGTTCAACGTGAGGCTGGTACTGCTCGCAGTTCCTGCCCAGTGAAAGGAAGTTTTTCCTTGTTGTAACTTTGCTAAATGTTTCTTCACTCATGGTGGATAAATGCAGGTTATTTCTTTATAAATAAAAAACAGTGCAGTCTAGACTTGCCATCTTTGTAAAGTATCATAACTTGTCATGACTTGTCTCACCTGAACTTTTTGTCTAATAAAATGTGTGAAACACTGTGGTGCTCAGTCTTCCTTTTTTCAGGAAAGTGTGGATTTAAGAATATGTGTGCCACTGTAATGTCACTTGACTAATGAAAAAGTTACGGACTGTGACGACAAAAGAAAAAAAAAAGGGAATTAAAACTCAACGATTTTCATGTGTGACACACAGTCAACAACTAAGATTTTTTTTTTTTTTTTTTTTTTTTTTTTTTTATCAACTTGTTCTCCTCTTTCTTGGGGTCCAAAAAGTGAAAAAATAATCATCCTGTGACAAAAAGTCTTCAAAATATTCACATTTTTACCTCAAAAATTCCTTTCACTTTTTATATGTTGGCTGGTTAGGAGCCATTGTTTCAAGTATTCCTGTCTGCAGGGACACAGAAGAACACATCACAGGCTCTCTGTCTTTCTTTCTCTTCTTTATGAGCCAACAGGCTGTCTACTCCAGATTCTAAGTGTATAGATGTGCTGTTTGGCAAAGCATGATGGGACAATGAAAAGTTGGATAGAAGACATTCAATGTCAGAGTTTCTGGTGTGGATTTAATCTCTGGGAAAGTATGGGAAAGTCACTCAAGTTACAGGCTCACTAGGAAAGCTACCATAAGGGCTACAAAGGCATGAATATTGTCATTAGAGCAGCACAATGGAGAGCTTCAAGAGGGGGAAATGTGTAAATGGCTACGACTTACAGTTCAAGTTATTCAACTTTAATTAACCTGTGTCTCTAATTGTTGTATACAACGTCAGTCTCAGAGGGTTAAATAATGGTTAACATGATAATATATCAACAATATGCTAAAATAAACCCAAAGCAGTGTCCTCAAATTATTGTTTGAGTACTAAAATATTAGCCTTTAGCTTGAATATAGGACACTGCAGAGATAAAAGAAGCAATGATAGCAGAATGGAATATCTGGGAACCTTACTGTATGAGGACAAATGAGTTTGTCTTTGCCAGTGGCTGCATCTGTTCTGACTACGCTTGGAAAGGGATGTGGTATCTAAAATCCAACAGAATTTAAAACTAGAGCAGTTTGGCAATGTTTAGGACACTTACTCAAATCAGAACAATTTCATCTCGACTGACTACGAAACTAAAATAATGTCTCGGTGGAAGTCAGTTACTATGTGTGAGGTGTTTTGTCTTTAAAGTTAAAACAAGTTTTCATGTCTGTTTGCAGCTTAAGGTGAAGGACTCTTAGGATTAGGGAAGAGTGCTTCATGTAGTTTGGAAGTGTGTCAAGTGAAGGAGAAAATGGCAGCAAGTATCAGTAGCTGGAAAAATGTTTTTCCTCATGCTGAAAGGCACTTGAGTAAGAAGAGTGAAACACATTATGATGAGAGAGGTGTTGAGATTTTTCAGCGTTAAGTGATGCTATCGTGCTTTGATTGTTTCAAACATGCTCACTTTGAAACAAAAACAGTTATCAGCGTTTCCCTTGTGCTGTTAGGTTGATAATTTTCTAAAAGAATGATGAGATTTTTAAGTAAATTACAAGTTCCAAGAAAACCTTTTGCATCTCTAAGGACTTTGGAAAGATGAAGAGCTGATCCACGCCCTAAAGCAATTCAATGCTTTAAGATATAGTCATATACCTTAATTACCACATTCCTTGATTCCCCCTCAGTTGTTCAAAACCTATAAAACTTGGGGAGTAAGTAACCCAAGCTGTGCATGCTTCATTCAACTGCATTTGGGTCATATTGCTTGTCTTTCCCATGTGTAGAAATGTGATGTGATTACAGAATCTTTGAAATTACTCTGAGCTCTGAAGTTTTTGAAGAAAATGAAACAATCCCAGTGGAAAATGATGCTGTGTATGAGTTGTTTCCAGCCCTGCGGAATCAACTTCTCGGAGCAGAGAGTGGAGATTGAAGAAGCTGTGTAATCGACTCCACAGACACTTTCTGAGTAGTAATGTGAGTGTGTGGTCATAAAATCATCAAAGGGTGACAAAAATACTTACCACAGACTGGAAGTGTTTTTGTGCATCTGTTTACTCATGCGTGACACAATGCCAGTTCAATAAATAATTAATAAAAAGCCTATTTGCTGCACACTGCCTGCACAGACAGCATGGCAGATGAATGTACTGATTGACATTAAGAAATTGAAAAAGATACTTACCTGTTTTTGAGAATACAGAGGCCAGGTCAAACAGCACATGCAAGAAAGAAACACAACAAAAACAGTTAGCTGTTTTGCTAATTACATAAATGGTTGAGCACAATCTGAATGTTTCAACCACAATGTGAAATGTTTGCATGAATTCAAGCCATGACTTTTGATGTGCCTATGCGAATCATTTCATATTCTAAAAAATACAAACAAAATTATAATGTTTCCTGCATGCGTTTTTTGCCAATCACGAAACATCATATTAGCATCCAGCTCAGTGATAGGCATCAAGAGGGTTTCAGAAATATGTAGCTAAAATATCTCAATTGCCCCCTTGTGGCTGGCTTCAGTATAGGTGATAATCTCATTATAAAAGGCTATTAATTTTGGAAGGAATTAATGTGATAAAACATATATATTTGAAAATATATTATTACACAATCTTGGTCTATCAAACAAGGTATTTTATTTCATGTGTGCAATGTTTCATTTCACCTCAAGATGGCAGGACTATTATGCACCTAGTAGGAACCTTTTCAGGTGGAACTAATGTGCTCATGACGGACAAGGTTAGAGCATCTTTGATAGCAGCAGGATAACAAAAACAAACATGGCTACTGTAAAGAAGCGGAAAGTTGATAGTGAGGGTCACTGTTTTCAGGAGGGGTGAAAAGCGGACCACTTTTTTTTACTGAAAGCAGGAATAGTCGTGTTTGTCTCATTTGTCAAGAGATGGTCGCCGTTATGAAAGAGTTTAATATTAAGAGACACTTTGAGACAAAGCAAAGTTTGTACTAGCGGCTGTCCTACAGTGAACGGGAGGAAAAGTGAAGCAGCTTGAGGCGAGTCTGGCCTCACAGCAGCGGCTTTTTACATGGGTGAAAGAGTCAAAGGAAAGCACTACCTGGGCCAGTTAAAAAGTGGCTTTGCTTATTGCAAAACATGGAAAACCTATTGCAGAGGGCAAATTTATTAAAGACTATGTGCTGAAGATGGTAGATAATATCTGCCCTGACAAAAAACTGGATTTTTTTCAAATGTTTGCCTTGCTCACAACACTGTGGCATGAAGAATTGAGGAAACGTCCTCTGACATCAAGAGGCAAATGAGTAGCAGGGGAGAGGACTTTGACTTTTTCTCACTAGCCTGCGATAAAACCACTGATGTAACAGACACTGCTCTGTTACTGATTTTTTTTTTTTTTTTTGCGAGGAGTTGATACCAAAATGAACATTACTGAAGGACTTCTTGACCTCAAGGGTCTTAAGGGCCAGACAAGAGAGGTGAATTTATTTCAGTCTGTCGCCTCAGTGGTGGAGGACATGAACCTGCCGTGGAGAAAACAAAGCGGGATAGCAACAGACGGCGCTCCCGCAATGGTTGGTAAGCGAAGTGGATTAGCCTCACTAATATGCAGCAAGGTCAGCGAGCAAGGAGGCAGTGCCGTTCAGCTCCACGGTATTAATCATCAACAGGTCCTGTGCGCTAAATGTTTGAAATTTAAACATGTTGTGAAACCAGTCACGACTGTTATCAACTAAACTCATGCTACAGTGCTGTATCTTCGACAGTTTCAAACGTCTCTGCTGGAGATGGAGAGGGAGTTGTGATTTACCACAATAATGTGAGGTGGTTCAGTCGGGGATCAGCTCTGCACCGTTTTTTCTGTCTTAAGAGAGAGTTTGAACAGCTTTTGGTTAAAAAGAAACAACCAATGGGAGAACTCTCAGATCCTACCTGGCTGTCTGATTTGGCGTTTTTTGGTTGACATCACAAAGTATTTAAATGCGCTAAACACCAGACTGCAAGGAAAGGAGGCAGTGGTCTATACGTGCACATCAAGGCCTTTGCAACCAAACTCCAGCTGTTTAGGTAACACCTGTCGCAAAAGGAGCCCAACACAGCACACTTTCCTGCAATCCGAGAGGTAATGAACAGTTTTCCACAAGTGAACTTTGCTGCACAGGTGGGAAAATATGCAACAGAGGTCGCATCGCTCTCTGCTGAGTTTGACAGGCACTTTCAGGATTTTCCCATCATTGAAAAGGAGATGCACCTTTTCTCATCTCCCTTTCTCTGTAGATCCCGATGATGCTCCACATTATCTGTAGCTGGAGCTGATTGAGCTGCAATGTCACGATGAGCTCTGCAGCCGACACCAGCAGCTCTGTCTTGCTGACTTCTATCGGTAGCTGGATAAAGAAAGTTTCCCCGAAATACGAGCACTTGCAAAGAAAATGCTGAGCTTGTTTGGATCCACTTATACGTGTGAGCAGACCATCTCTCTTATGAACCTGAACAAGAACCGCTTGAGGTCCAGATTAACCGATTCTCACCTGCAGGACATACTGCGCCTCACCACCACAACTCTCAAACCAGACCTGACCTCTTCACTGCAGTCAAGATCCCAGTTTCAACCATCCCATTAATCCCAGTAAGTTGCCTGTTTGAGATGGTGATTAATTTGACTGAACATTAAAATAAGACCCCTTATTGCTCGTCTCTAATTGTTGTAAACCTGTGATCTGTTGTAAATGGATTTTTGACAATTATGAGATTGAGGTGCAGTTTAGGTGGTTGCCGTTAACAGGGTGTTTTGTATACCATTTCTTATTGATACTTCAGTTGAGCAGTATTTATGGTAACTCTCAATATGACTAAACTCTGAATGTTAGCTGTGTTACTGAGGTCACTGAATACCTGTGCAAGTTATGATCTTGTTATTATTAAAAAGTGTTATTGCAGGAATGTTCATAAATGCAAAAAGTACATTTTATGTTAATTTTTAGTTACTGTGCCTTTGGATACGAGCAGAATATGACCACTTTTTTGAGATATTTTTGAAAGACTGCTTAGTTGAAGGTTTTGAGGACTCATATAACACAAGTTGTAAGATTCTTTACTGCTAGTGTCTGATTTTGAGAAAAGTTTGCCCTGATATGAATGGATGTTTGTGAGTTATGATTTTGAGAAATATTTTAGTTTTGTTTTATGGTAACAGGATTTGTTAATAGGCTATTTTTCTATTGATCTTTCAGTTATTTAAGTTCAGTGCACTTTAACTTATGACAGTTCTAGTTATGACAGAACTCTGAATAAATGTGTGGAGTTATTCAATATTTGTTCAAATTATGAGCTTTTATATTGAAAAAGTTATTGTAGGCATGTTGAAAGATGCAAAACTTTTATATTCCATGTAAGTATTTATTATTCTGCCTTTGAATATGAGCAGGACATTTTTGACTGTCTATTAAGCCTTTGATTTGATTAAAATGCCTCTTAAAATAAAGTTTACAGTGAACAGTAGTATCAATAAGGCTTTTTTTCTCCCTTTTTTTAAATTGTTCATATGTTGCGAGAGGCAGCCGGCCCTCAGGTACTTTCGGTTTGGACATCCCTGGTCTACACTAATAATGTCTATTTTTTTCGTATTTTATTAATTAATCACAAGGGATTTTACCCTAACTATGAACATAAAAAAAACAAACATTCTAATTGTTAAAAAGGGTTTGTTTTATCTTTGAATTTACAATAGTTTAATTGGACTTACAACCTACTGAAGTTGTTCTAGTAAATCTAACAATATGGGTCAACATCCAATATTTATAATCAAGTCAGATTAGTTTTGAATTTTCACGATCTACTTGAAAATCTACGTCTGATTTCACCACGCCTCAAATCAGTACAAGTTTCAATCATTTCAGAAAGATCACATGACTTAAAATGGTTGTGATCATAGTTCAGAAGATTTTACTGTTAAAAATGATCTTATGGGCGCGCAGATGGTCAAGTGGTTTAAAGCGCGCACCATGTACGCGGGTGGCCTGGGTTTCAATCCGGCTGGTGGCCCTTTACTGCATGTCTCTTCCCACTCTCTTCCCTGTTTCCAGGTCTATCCACTGTCCCCTATCTAATAAAGGCCCAAAAATAACTCTTAAAAAAACAAAGAAATGACATTATGTCTGATTTTCTTACTGATTAAACTCGTAGAACTAGAAACTTTAGTCGATTTTATATGCGGTGCGATCAATTTACTCATTTTATTGGATGTGTCCCCTTGAAAAGTGTGTTCCTATATTTATAGCCCTTGAACCCCTCACCTAATTCACTGTGCATTTCCTCTACATCACATCATTGTGGTTTTACAAAGTAAAGAAGTAATGGTGCAGCAGGATCTCAAAAGGGAGATGATTATAAAGGCATGCCTTTGACAGTCATCCACAGCTAAAAGCCTGATATGCCCACGTGTGTCAGAACAAGATGTCCTTAATGGGTACATAGTGTGACTCGGTTCATTGACTGTAAATGAGAAATATTTGAAGGTATGAGCACTTCTATGAAAGTAGGGAACATATTCCTACAGTATTTCTGTGACTTCAGCCTCAGATATTTGCTTCATTTCTAATGCGTCCTTGACAAAGTAGGAGGAGGAGATGACAAAGATGAAAGCCAAGACATCGAGAGACAGAACAGTATTAATAAGAGCAACAAAAGTTATTGTTCCGTAGTGTCTCCTAAGTTTTGCAATGAGTGAATTGTCCCCATATCTGTTCCCTTTATTCAAATATTGTTCAGGGTGGCAGATGACAGGTACTCACATCTTTATAAAAAAGTGAACACAAGGGAATCAAATTTCCTTCCGACATTGAAGGGTATTACTGGGAGGTTGCAGAAAACTCTTTATTTCACTGTAATACCCTAAAAAGTTATGTTTGCATCAGTCTGACAGTTTTCATTTTAAAGAACTCTAACTAAAATGCTGTGAAAATATTTCATCTACATCTCCCCTCTGCTACCATCAATATAGGCAGCCATGGGATTACATTTCCATAATGAAAAGGGAATTTTAGATGAATAGCATGCATATTCTACAGTAGATGTCCAGTGGATGTTGCAAACCAAAACACAGCTGTTCCTTAGCACCCTGCCACGATTCTTCCCCTGCCCTTCCCTCTAAGATCAGACCGGGCATTGCTGTCAGTATGACTGATCTCCATTCAGATATGTAGACGGAAACGGAGTCACTTCTTCTTCAAAACAAACTTAGCCTTTTTCTGTAGTTCAGGAAGTCTGAAGGTCATCCTTGAATTGCATTTTTGCAACAGAACTCCACCACTGTCCTCTACAAGGAGTGTCCCTGATTGGCCAAGGCTTATTCATGAATGAAAAATATGTGTGCAGCATGTTTGAGTCTCTGAATAGGGCTGAGAAATTAATCAAAATTTAGATTTAATCGCAAAATGTCCCTCCACAATTTTCAAATCACAGAAGGTGCAAAATTTCTTTGACCTGAAGTATTTCAAATTTTTACTATATTTTATGAGGCAAAAATGGTATGCTATACACATCATGCAAACACTTTAGTATCATTTCTTTTATAAAAAAATTCAAAGAATTCTGTTTTTCTGTGTTGTTGTTTGTTTTTTGTTTGTTTGTTTGAAATATGGTTGCTGGTGTTATACATTGTTGAGAAATACATGAGATGATGAACTTTTAAAAAATTCACATAATGAATCACAATTGCATTATAAGATTAAAATTACAAAAATATTGCAATATATCACAATTTATGGATATCGGCACCCCTGTACTGCGATACGTATCGTACACCCCTACTACCAGGAATATTACAGAACTGTTGCATATGAGGGGACCAACACTCAGTGGTCACTTTATTAGGTACACCTGTTCAATTGCTTGAACACAAATGGCTCATCAGCCAATCCCATGGCAGCAACTAGATGCATTTAGGACTGTAGACATGGTCAAGGCAACTTAAGTCAGATGTGAAGGCAAAAGGGGGAGCAAGTACTAGCAAGGTGTACCCAATAAAGTGGCCGATGAGTGTAAATGTCAGTATGTAGGACTTTTTGGGTGCTGAAAGGAAGGTGAGGGACCATCACAGTGTGAATCTTATTAGAGAGTTCTTAATATTGCTTGCTTAATACACACTCAATTATAATGTTGTCAATTTTATTCCTAGATGACTGAAGTACACCATTAATCTAATTAAATGAACATGTTAAATGAGTTTATTTGCTCTGAACTTACATAATGTTTTTAATTTGCAATACAATAATAGTGTTGCAATCAGTCTTTATTTGATTGTGAAGCACATTGTCTTTCCTTGGGTATGAAATGTGCCATAGAAATAAAGTTTGACTTGACTTAATCACACAGAATTTTTATTATCCACTGGTAAACTTTTTTTTTTTTTTTTTTTTTCTAACAGCAGGTTGTAATAATGTAATAAGCCATGTTTTATCTAGCAGACAGTGACAACATCTGTCAATGTCAATATCAACTTATTGGATAGTCTAATAAGAGTGCTCATCTGAAAGGCAACAACTTGAGCTCAATCAATAAGAAAAAAATGATAATGATAATAAAATAATAATAATAATAATAATAATAAAATAATAATAAAAAATGATAATAAAAAATGACAAATGTAGCACAAACAATTTCCCATTGAGAATGAGAAAATGCAAGAAATGCAGTATTTAAAATGTATGTCATTTCTATGAAAAGAAGAAATACATTATTTATGTTCCACACGAATCAGCCAATTATGTTCTGGCTAATGAAGAATCTGCCTATATAAAGTCTCAGACAATAATTGCAAATGTCAGAGTTTCTCAGCCCCAAGGTTTTGACATTTCTATTTCACTTAACACTTTGAAACAGTCATTCTGTGCACTGGTATGTAGTACAGAGGCTTCATTTGCTGCTACTGATAAAGAGCCAGTGCTTTTGTATGTATGTTAAACATGTCAGAGCTTGAAGGAAAAAGGTAATTCCTCTTCATTTAAGAGGATTCAGTATCTGCTATTAGTTCTTGCCGGTTCAATTATGGAAAAAGAAACCCAAATTTAGGGTGGATGATTTAAAATCTCTGCTGAAAAATGTATATGTTGTCCTGATACTGTGTGAGAGATTTTCATGTTAAATGAAAATGTATCTACAGGATAGTCCACCAAGGCTAAAGGACAATTTTTTCATTTGGCCTAAATGTCCAAGAGAATTCCACATCACAACCCACAACAGATGACTGCTGGGGTTCTTTTTTCTCATGTTGTTTTTGATGTGAGATGCATTTGCACCATGAGTGAAGTTATCCACAGTTAGAGTTCCCACTTGTGGCTTTAGGTGTTCTTAAGGGAGGCATGACTACTCTTCATCCAAATGCATCGACTTGCTATGAGGCTGACTTTCTTCTTTCTTCTAGAGTTACTACAGGTCTCTCCTGTTGTAAAATATTTATTTCAAAGTGTAGATTAACTTTATTTAAGGGGGAAAAATACAGGCACTTTTAAAGTGTTAGATATTACTCTGTGTAAGTTTAATCAACGATATCAATTTTGCAGTGTATTTCATTTCATCATAGAGGTCTAACTTAACTTGAATCACCTGGTTGGAGATATATTACCTTGTTGTTGCCAATAAGGAAATATAATTTTTAGCTACTCAGTACTTAAAGTAAACTTTAAACTAGCTAGTTTTTACTTTTACTTGAGTATATTTATAGACCAGTGCTTTCAATTTTACCTAAGTAAATTTTAACATAGCACAATTTTCTGTTTAAATAGTACTTGCAAAGTTTCTTTAAATATCAATTTTCCTAATCTGTGTTAGTAGATTATGAATCACGTAGCAAATAAACACAGATAGCATGTATTAAATCAATTACTAATTCAAGGTTAATCCTTCATAAGCATTGTGCTTTCAATCAAAATGCTGGATCGTTAATCAAATACTAAAGGACATTAAAACAATGACATAGATGCTGAGTAGACAGCACAAACTGCCTCCTCTGATGCCATTAAATTGTTATTCCTACCTTAGAACAGGGGAATCAATGCCTTCACAGCATTTCTAAAGTATTAAGCACCCCATGCATCAATTAACATAATAATTGGAAAGACTTGAGACAATGTTTAAAAGCTAAGCAGCCATTTTAGCCTGGCCTCTGCAGCCTCAAATACGGCTGGATCATTTGTAACCGAGCCAGATCATCTGGTTATGATCCAGTTATCTCCGCGCTGCTTCACTGAGCTCAATTGAGATGGCTGTGTTTATCAGTTATATTATTCCTGCATCACATTTGCACTGCACAGTCACGGTGCAACCCTCACCTTCTTCTTTCCTCACCTTCTTCTGTTTGTGTTCCATTCAGGGGACAGCTAAGTACAATGAAAGCAAATGAAAAACTCCTCTGGCTTTGGATGGGATGTGATGGGATGAACTCAGCAAATCTCATGTCAGAGATCTTAATAACACCCCTCTTCTGTTGCTCCTTGTTTTTTACATTCACATTTTCCTGTCAAACATCCATCACTGCAAGGATGGCTTTAAAGTCAAAATTGGGAATCGATAATATAAAGCTGCTTTAGCTGCAGCTGGCTTTAAACATGCTGTTTTGTTTTGAGGTATTTATCCCTGACCTTTATGAAACCACAAAAAAAAAAAAATGTGCATGTTCTCACATTTTGTTTTGCTTTGACCGTGACAAATTTATTATAGTTATTATCATTTCTTCTCTAGTGTTGCAAATGTGTTTAGAACCTATAATTTGCAATAGTTTGGAAAATGGCTTTTCATTTTCTTTCATTGCATTTCCATTCTTAATTTATCTCACATTAAATAGATTTTCCTTGCCTGAATCAAAACAGTGATTATATGGTTGTTAAAGAAGCAATCTTTGATTTACAATATGGTGGAGGTCTGAGACCCCTGGTCCTGTCACACATGCACACGCACAATAAACAAGCACACAAACCCTCGTTCAAACATTTTTGAATGCATCTTCACTCAGTAAAAAGGGAGAACAAAAGTTTGAACCCAAAGCCAAAGGAGACTGAGTGGAGTTAAAATTCCTCTCACATTTAGTGTGACTGATCCAGCAGAGAGAAGAGAACATGAAAGAAAAGACAAAGACTATGTAAAGTCTATGCTAAAGCCATTCCCTATCTTCATGCTGCAAATTAGGGTGTTTAAGCGGTTGGCTCACATTTGACTCAACAGCATGGGAAATTTAGTAGGTATGATAGAGACAGCATATATCATCTCCTATACACGCTACAAGGGCAGGCCATCTAGTTATATTAATGGCTACCCAAGTCCATCACATTTTCATCATATAATCACCATTCAATAGTTATTCTCCCCTCACTCTGGACTCCTTATATACATGACCAGTGTGGCGTCTGTGTGCTCTGCAGGTGATCAGAGATGCCGTTCTTATCCTCTTTAAAGCATTCTAAATTATTCATGCCATTTTCAAAGCGATACATAAAGCCTTACTGATGAAATGGCAAACCATTAGTAAAGCTCTGCCATCATCTACAAAGCATTAAATATGAATGTATATGTAATTTACAAACACAACTATAAATGCTTTCTTGATGCATTAGTAAAGCAAGTGTTACTCTTAAGCCCTAACTGTTCCCCTTTAAAAATGCTGTACTAATAATACTGCATTCCAAAATAAACATTCTAGCTGCTTTTATGAATAATATATACATTTGTTAATAATGCTTCATAAAAGTTGAGGTAACGACTAACTAATGCTTCACTAATGCACCAATAACTAGGGGTGTAACGGTTCACAGAGGTCATGGTTTTGGTTGGTACTTCAGTTTTTGGGACACAACAAAGTCGAAAATTCAAAGGCCTAACTCCAGGTTTCCCTCATTTATTACTTTTAAACTTGACAGTACTGTAAAATGTGTATATTAAAAGTAACAAACACATGAAAAGCCTAATTTCTACACAAAAATGTGTATTTTATAGCCTTTGTAAGTTATCATACTTATGATTTATGTGGTGGGCCGGGATGCCCTCACAAAGCTGTTATTAAACAGCATATTAAAGGCTATACGCTGATATATAGAGGTAGAGATCAGTGGCTAGAGTGATGTATTACTCATGCAAAATCATGATTCATGTTAGTGAGCAGGGTCCAAAACTAACTTTTTCACTTACCAGCCAGGCTGGCTGGTAAGTGAAAGTGTTGTAATTTGCTATGAATATTATTTAACATGTCATTTGGGTCTTGTATGAGATTCTCAATCAATATTTTAATGGTATGCACTAATACTAGCAATAATGTATGCTAAAAGAGACAAAAAGTAGCAACACTGCAAGGAGGTACAAGTACAGTAACAACCAGCTATCCACCTCATGACGTCATGACTGACGCACTTATGTGACCAAAGATTGTCTCGGCCTGAAATACACATTACTCTGCCAGGAAACCAGCCGATACCAGCATCGTTCTCCAGTAACAAAAAAAATAATTTTTCGCTGGTAAAAGAATAACTTGCCAGAGTGGCGATTGGTCTTGAAAATTTACCAGCTAGAGACAAAATCTACCCGTAATTGGCGAGTGTCGAGTGTTAGCTTTGGACCCTGTTAGTGAGTGAAGGACCGCAGGACAGCTCATGTAAATACAGGATGAGACGTAACAGAGTCTAAGCAGAGCGCCTAAATACACACTTGTAGCCGCTGTTCTCTACTTCTGTATATTCATGTATGGCCTTTAAAATGTATTAACCTCACTAAAGTCCTCAACCCTCTCTGGTTTTAAATCTTCTTTAAAAAAAACAGCGTAGATAAGCTAGCAAGAGGAGGAAAAAGCCAGCAGATCTTGTAGATGAATTTTCTTCTTTGTTGTGTTGTTTAGCCTGCTTCTTCCTTTCTTTGTTGGTTGTTTAAAAGCAGTTAGCTAACACTTAAGAGCATTACTGCCACACCGATTGGCAGGTAAAAGGCTCGGCTCCGATTTCCATGTGGACACAAACTAATGCGGAATCAGGATGCCAAAACATCGGATGCACTTAAACTTAGTGCCGGCTTCCTCCTTGCCACATACTGATATTCTGTCTTCAAATATAACATCTGTAGCATGTTTTAAAAGTTATAAAACCAAAGGAGGAGTAGACGGCCACTCAATAAAGAGAAGACAAGGGGGAGTACAATATACTTGTGTGGTAAATAGAATGGGAAGTACACCATTCGTGTTCTTTTTCTACTGTGAGTGATATACTAAGCCAGGAATGTTTAATCAATTGCCTGTTTATGTGATCCTTTGAGGAAGAATCATATAGATGTTTATGTTTTCTGACCTCAGTAACTAAAAGTTCTTCAAGTGCTCTGAACTGTGACCCCTGAACCGTGCAGACAGAAACAAATACTGTTACAACCCTACCAATAAAGCATTTAAAAATGTTTAAATGACATAGAAATTAGTTAAAAACACTTTTTAAATTATGAGTTAACAATTCAGGGTTGATAAATGAATGCCTGAACAACAACATTTACTTATTTACTCATTCATTAACTCGTTCATTCATATATTTACTTATAGTCATTTGTAATACGTAGGGTATAAACCAATGGGTTGTTGCTGCAAAAATCGTAGGAAAAAAGGTCAAAATTTGTATGAAAATTATTATTTGAAATTCACACACACCTGAGGTGTATGCCCTTTTAACACTGAACATCTGTAGACAGACACCTAAATCATCTTTAACAATGCTCAAAAATAGTGTTCAAAATTGTTCAATCAAAAACTGTGATGCTTTAATAAGAAAAATTCAATCTAAAACATGCAAGAAAATGTAATATATATAATTTCGTTTAAAGTGATAATCAGTCTAGTCCTCAATGGTCTTGTTTGCTTAGGTAGGTCATAAGATAGTATTGATGTAAACTTGCCTCTATGTCATATAGAAATCATAAGATATTGTATCATATTTTCCTCTAACTAATTAACATTTGTACAGCTAATTTAATAAAAAAATAGCTTATGACAATAGGTGAATTCATTTAAAATAGACTACTAACATTTTTAGTGCCTTTGAACACTTTGATATGCATTCGATTTTAATAGTTTAGTGGTCCTAAGTGGGAGCATGACATCAGTCTCCTATCTCATTCAAGATCTATTAAACAACGCACATCATAACCTTGATTTATAGTTGAGGTTGTATCCATATTTCCTGATAAATCACTTTCTGAAGGTGTCTCTGGGGAGCACTTGGTAAGGACGTCAGATGCTGTGTGGACAGGTGCTGTAATAGAAAGGATGAAATTTATGGACTGCATGCACTGTTAGCAAACAACCAACAGAACCTACACGGTACAACCTCATGTCTGTGTTATTTTAGGAGAATACCTTTGTGTGATGTTAAGAGAGAGTGAGAAAAAAAAAAGCAGCCTGAAGTTTGTCCAAGTAGACGCCAATTGGTCAGAGGTGAGATAGGGGCAAGCAGAGCACGATTATTTACTCCTAGCTGTTTACCCATGACAGAGTGATTCGAGCGGAGGGGTTAATAACTTGCCATGACCTCAGATCAACACTGACAGACCACTCTCAGTCCCACTTACTTCACCAATCTACACTTTACTGCCCCTTCAAAAAGATAAAATCTTGGAGCAGATCAGACATTAACCATTCAACTGGTTTCTCATAAATATGGTGACAAAAATCACTACTTAACTTCTATCTTACATCATGTCCTTATGCTATTATTACTTAATTGCCTATAATGATGTCAAAGTTATGGTTTTCCCCTTTATATGTATTCAACGATCAATCTGTTTTTTTTCCCTCAAGATGGAAACAACAGATGGATAATTGGAGGCATTATAGACATCAGACAGTCCTAAACTGGGAGGCAAAAGCACAGTCTTGGCTTTGAGGCTACAAATATTTGCTTCAGGATTGGATGATAGATATGATTTTGGCTGAAATAGAGAGCTTTTTTGTTGCTGTGTTGACAAAACTACATTTTGGGACTGAGAACTAACACAGGCGTTTTAAGCTTAATGATTAAATGCATCTTATTCCTTTTAACACATTTGCTCAGGCCTGTATGGTGCGATTCACCCAGTTAGTATTATTATCTGACTCATGTAATGTGTTCAGCTGCTAAAGGAGGGGGGATGCAGTTTTGTTCCAATGTCAAGCTTTTTTTGTTGTTTAAATTTTTACATGCAGAGAGCTCTCAAGTACAATAATCAGCCCTTTATGTTTACATTCAAAGACCCAGTTAAAAAACACAAAGGGCGTTCATGTAAGGAGTAAATAAAGCAAAAGCACTGCTGACATCCTGCGTTCTGCTGTAATGAAAAGAAACACATCAGAGGCATGAACTAAAGTGGTAGAAATGTCATTCATACGGCTATGCTTTTTCAGTTGTCACATTATTTTAACACTGGTCAAATGAGGATTGTATGTCTTATCAGTATCATCTTTAGCTCCTGCACATAATACAGTTATTATTACATGTAAATTACCAGAAATGTAAAGTGCAGTTTATAGGATAAAATTTGAAAAAGTGAACCAACATACCAGTGAAAATGCTGAGACATGCACCATCAGTATTGCAAGTGCATTGTTAATCTTTGGTCTGAACTCGGCTTTACATATTGCACTTAACCTGATGCTCCTGAAGAGTGTCCTCTATTCACTGTTATATGCTGCTTCACCACTCAAAATGTGCTGGGATGCACAGCAGCATGGATCAGCCCATGGGTGCCACTTATTAACAGCTTTTCTCCCTCATTTCAGCCAGGAACATTCTGCTCAAAAGATGTTTTCTGAGTTAGTAAAGCAGCATGCTTTCTAGGAAGTGCATGCCTAGAAACCCCCATATGGATAGACACACAATGACAATATATATTGAATGCAATAAAAGTAATTCATAAGCAATTAATCCATAGGTGCATGAATCTGAATATGAGGGTGCAACAAATTATATACTATAAAGGAGGAGGCTGGGGTGGAGAAGGTTAGCCTTGCCAGTGGTAGTAGTGTGGTGCATCAGCATTAATGCAATCAGGGATTGGTGAGAAGTATGTGATATTTATTTATACACCTCTGTACGGAGTGAAAGACCTGTGACTGGCTGTGGGAGCTGGGAGGCAATATTTAGGATCAGCTGGCTGTCAGCTGATCATGGCTTGGTGTATGGCTAACGGGTCCTAGATAAACTAATGCTATGCTCCATGAGATCAAAATTCAGCTTTTTTTAGGCAATGGTTGTATAAGGTAAGTAAACCTTGTGGTGTGCTAGATTAAGTGAAAAGACTCAAGACTTAACCCTTTATAGCACACTCATTGAAATGCTTTGAAATTCAAATTTAAAGACCTAGAAATATTATTGGAAGGCATCCTATTACTTTTTACTTTGATATGAAAGTTATTTCTCAAGACAATAGGCCTAGTATGGTTTCCAGAAGAAGTGGCCATATGTTCTGACATAAACACCATTTTACACCTCTAAACCAGTACATGTCCAAATATGCTTCCTCTGTTTTTCCATGTTAGAATTGCAGTAATTAGGATATTCACCTTCATAATGTGTGGGTTTCAACAACTTATCATGGTTAGTTATGATTTTAGGGGCACTGTTTGAACCAAAAGAGATGTAAAACTGCATTTGCCCAGTTCTGGAGGAAACAGGAAATCTGCAACGCCCAAAGCAGGCTGTTTCTTATATAGTGGCACAACATATGTATTTTGCTGATTGTACAGCACTTAAGGCCACTTAAATTGTACTTTAAAGTTTTATTGTCACAAGTTTATTGTGTTTTTGGCCAAAGACCCAGATATATTTGAAAGTATTAGTTACTGTTTTTTTTCTAATCAATGATTGGACCAGGAGTTTTTTTTTGCCAATTCAAGCCACAAAGTGCTCAACTACAGGCAGACCATCTGATTTATGTCATACACCACAGACAGACAATTCATCTAACTCTAACTTTCAATAGAAGAGAGGAATGGGGCTTTAACTTCCTGAGCCGGGGAGACCTGAAAAGCTCCTCTCCACTCTGCACCTTTTTTCATAGTTATTGGAAAACGTCATCCAGTGTCTATAAGCCTATTCAGCCATGAATCCATTTTCAGAGGTAGTAAGCCCAAAAAGAGTCTGGGCCAT
Source organism: Cheilinus undulatus (assembly GCF_018320785.1). Lineage (NCBI taxonomy): Eukaryota > Metazoa > Chordata > Actinopteri > Labriformes > Labridae > Cheilinus > Cheilinus undulatus. The sequence goes on along the minus strand of NC_054868.1, from coordinate 33,501,471 downwards.
CTTTCTCTGGTGCCAAATTGTATAACTTCCAACAGCTGGACAGGAAAGTATGAGAACATGACGGACACGCAGAATGAAAGATGGTCTATTACCAGAACTGCCATTCAGCTGGCAGCTTCAGAAATCATTGGGGATGTGAATCCACTGGCTAATGCAGATTTTCTTTAAGGCGGAAGGTCAATGCATGATTAAATAATCTCATTAATGTCTGGTAATTATCTTTTCCTGGCTGTATTTTAAGAAAAACATTTAATCTTTAAATACTAGTGAGGATAACAAAACAAAGAATTCCTTTTCCCATGTCAGAGCTCCATTAAAGCACTAATCCATTACATTATTATTCTGCCTCGTATTTTATACACACAGGATGCAATAGTAAACACACAGACACAAACGCACACCCAAATAGACAAATTAAGTGTGTCCCAATGCCTTACTTGCTATGGAGGGGATTAAGCCTGACCCGCAGACCGGTACATATCCAGCTGTTTCTGTTTTTCTGTTTATTACAAAAAAAGGAACAAGCTTGCCCCCTTCCTGACACCTTATAAGAGCTCTAATCTCCATTGTGAGTTTCTCGACATACTCCGCTGCATTAATTCTACATTAATAGCTGTATAAAGAAGCATTCAGAAACATATAAAGCATTTGACGATACCTTAATCTAATGGTAAATGAACTGATCCAGTAGTTTATGGGGCTTTCATGTCTGAATTGCACAGCTGGATGGAGGTTAAAATATTATTGTTGCCTTTCTTAAGAAAGACTTCAATTATTACATTTGAATGTATATTAGGGGTTTTCTAGATGTCTCAAACTAGCTAGATTTTAATTATGTAATGTAATGTTTTAGTACCTTCACTGTTCCATTATTATATCTGTTCCTGCAGCAACCTGCAGCAGGGTCACTTTGTGAGATGTGAGCTGTTTCCACCACATTGGATCTTGCATGCTTCATCATTATACCACATTAACTCCTGTAACCCCTGAGTAAAGTAAAAGACAACTTATAGGAAATACTCAAGCATTCACATAACTGAATTTCTGCTGTTCAATGTCCCTAAGGTGCCTTTTCTGTAAACTTTTCTGCACAAAAATGACTCTCCTTTAAAAAGGGAAAGGGGGAAAAAAGTGTCTGGTCTCTGGGCTGCTTTTTTGTGAGCCAGTTTAGTCAGGCAGGCACCACTGTGACTGGCACAGCTGTTAAAAGGTCTAAAATGAGCAATGCAACTGAGAGGGTAATGATACATAACCAAGCCCTCTGATTTATATGTCACATCTCACAACATTTGCACATAGCATGCTGCACATATAATGAAAACACTAAGTTCTTTGACACAAGATTAAGGTCCCTGCACACAAGAGCTGATACTTGGTACTATATTTGAAGGAGTTGTGAGTCTTGATAAGTGAAACAGAGCAACAACACTTCCTTTTTGAATCCTGAGACAAAATGCCTGACAAATTTGGCCCAGCAACAGTGATATTTTGCCAACTACTTTACATCAAGTTCAGACCAAATATTCAGATGCAAAGAGTCTATTTAAGAACATCGCTAGGGACAGTTGCAGCTGTATAAACTGAAATCGCCAGCATTTGTTTTTTGGATAGGCAGATAAATCTCGCCAGTAAATTTTCTCATGCAAAACCAATATTTGTCCGCAGACAGAGTTTGGTTTTCGCAGATATATTAGTTATCACAAGGCTGAGCTAACAAAGCATTTTTGTCTTTATATGTACTGTGAAATTTGATGCCGCGCTGTGATGTGATGGCAACAAGCAATCATCATCCTCATGCATAAATCATACATCCTGATGTTACACATTATCATGATAAAGATACAGAAAACAGTTAATGTGCAGTACTGTCCCTCTTGTAGACATGGATGCATTGCGCAGTAACTCTGGAAATAAATCACTTTAAAATGATTGAATATAAGAGTCCTTGCTATATAAATAATACATTGTGGTGTGAACTGACAGGCTTGTAATGTAAAGGGCCCATCCTAAGCAGCTAGGGGTGTTCAACTTGTCTTGCTGCAAATATTGAGTGTATAGCGTTGGTTCAGGCAAGCCATGGAGTCAAGCGCTGCCACATAATTGAGATCAGCTGATCTCACTTAAGCCCTCATCAGCTGGTGACCAGCTGATCTGCTGTAAGTATACTATTGGTTTATCGCCCTCAGGCTGCCTCATTTAAACTACCCTTGCCTGGCTTTGCTCTGTTGTTTACTCTACAAGCTGCCCTTGCAACCCTCCTCCACCCCAGCTCCTCCTTTATTCTGCTTCTGACCTAATCAGTGTCATTCTGTTGTCACTGATGCCTGGGTTTTTGCTGCTTCATTCCCCACCTTATGCTTTCCTTATGGGCATAGGAAGAGCAGGAGCATGTGCTGCTCCTGCTTGATGCTTTCCACGCAGGCTTGTGGAAAGGACAGCCATACTACCAAACATAAATAACAGCATTAGTGCAAATGACTAATTGCTTAAAAAATAAATATTTATAACTGCAAATCATTTGTGTTTCTTGACAAAGTGGTCCTGAATGAAATTTGGTTTTATCTGTTCTTTAGCCTTTAGATAAAAATTCTTTTGAGTTTAAGTCACATTTTTGCCATTTTTGCCTTTTACAGTACAGATGTACTGATGACATCGATAACATTCTTATTAAAAAGATTAATTTTAAGCTAGTCAGTCTCTTTTTCTCCATGGAGCAAACCTTTTTGTCATATTTCTCATTGATGAAACTAGCACTGTTCTGCAGCTATAATCTTAAGAATACAAAGACCATTTCAACACTTTTCATGAGACACTACAGTGATGAAATTTTAAGTCTATTGGTTTCCACAATGGGAGGTTTGGGACTAGGTTAGAGTTGGAAATGAGTCCATAAATGTTCATAATTGCAACAGAAAACATAAACGAGTCTTGCCAGTGTAAAGAGGCATTATCTAAAAATTCCCTTTCATGTACGAAGAGCTGTTCATTTGCCATTTGTGCTTACTAATCTCAGAAGCCCTCCATAACCAGCTGGTGGGCAAAAATTCAAGAGTGCTAAAAATATCAAACTCCCCCCATTGTTAAGATTTGTTTATTTTTAAGCTGAGCATCACTAATGTCCTTTAATAGATAAAAAGTACTTTCTGTTTTTCTCTGAATGCCCAGGGGAAGCCTGTGCATGCTGCTCTAACTAGTGTTGCATTTATTGATAGAATAATGCTTAACCGTGCATGCTTTCCACAATTAAGAGGGTGAGACTTATTCATTCCAGCCCAGAGCGAATAAGCACAATTTAAATTCAAGAAATAACAAAAAAATGCTTCACTTCACAATTGCAAGCATTTGATGCCTCATATTGCTAATGAAGCTAGCAGTGTAATTAATGAGATAAGCAGAAGAGACTTTTGATGAGGCTTGCATGTGTGACTGTGTCTGAGGGCCACGTGTGGACGGAGGCTATCTCAGAGACAGCTACAGCTCGGAGGTGAATAATCACCCAGGGGGAGTTTCAATGAGATCGGCTCTCTTAAAGCCATTAATTAGATCTCTTCTTTTCTCTGCAATAACCTGAAGGTAGGTCACAAGAACTGCAGCTTCTCCCTAACCCTCTGTCTCTCCATCTCCCTTTGCCCCTTGTTTCAACCCCCCCCCCCCCCCACACACACACACACACACTTCTTGTGTTCTTCTGCTGGCCTCTTATCTCTACAACTCTTTCACTCCCTGCTAACTTGGCCTGTTTACCCACGGCCCATGTTTGGCTGCAGGCTCTCTGGGTTACCCAAGTCTCTAGTCTATTCTCAGTGACAAGTCCTAGTGGCTATTACAGCAAAACAGACCAGTGAGCTCCAGGCTAACAGGGCTGTGCATCACACAAAGAAATGTTGTTTAGAGCAGAAATACACTCAAGTCTAAGGACAAGCACACACTGTGAATGAAACTTCAGAAACAAAAATTTAAATATGAAAGTTTAACAGGCTGTAGTAGGGTTGTTTTAGGCACAAGATGTCTGCACCACATAGTAATTTCTTCTCTAAAAATACCAGAAAGCCAGCAAATTCTTTCACATTATGAGGGGCTTCAGTCCACCAGTTTTAATGGACATTTTCAATTTGAGCAGAATAAATGCCAAATAAAAAGGAAAAGAAAAAAGCAAAGAAGCTTTCTACACTTGATGGAGGTAGAAATTTAGAATATCTAAAGACATCTTTCAAGATCTAGAGCTTCTAGTCTTTTGACCACAAAACAATGTTTTTAGCCCTCTTCTTTTGCACGTCCAAGACAGCACGTCACTCCACTGCTCATCTCTCTACACTGGCTTCTGTTGCAGCTTGCATCAAATTTAAAACTTGACTTTTTGCTTATAAAGCAGTAGCTTAAACTGCTCCTGTTTACCTGGAAGCCCTCACCAAGGTCTACATTTCCTCACGCCAGTGAAAGGCGCCTGGTACTTGCATCACATCAGGGCCCTAAGCTTAGCTAGACTTTTCTCCACTATTGGTAGAACTGGTAGAATGAGTCTCCCAGATACAGGTGGCTCACACCATGCCACTCTCCTTCTGGTGGATCTGTTCCCAGCTCTTTGTGAGCAACCCAGCCCTTGGTACTTAGGTCATTATTTGTTGGTGAAGACAATGTAATCGATGATGATGATGATGAGAGGTTAATGATTGGTTGTTTTATTGCTGATGTTTATCAATTTAAGAGAAATAAAATTATATACAGATTGCACATAGTCTGATTTTATGTCGCTTCGGACAAAAGTGTCTGCTTAATGACGTTGTTTTAGGTAATCGACAAGCATGGCATAAAGACCAAATCATAATCACATATGTTTGCCATGCATTCATTACTGGAGGGAAATTCTCCTAAAAACCACTTGTTTAAGTGAAACACTTGATCCAGATAATAGCTTGTATAAGGTTGGTCAAGGCCTGGGCTTTGTAACGGTGCAAAAATAGATTTCCTATACTTTGGTTTTTATTGGGCTGTCCTTACAGTTTTGTAAATAACTCAAATGAAATCCGATCAAATCCAATTTGTTTTTATGCATTTGGTTTAATACAACTAAAAAAAAAAAAAAAAAAGACAGTGCACTCTATAGATGTATTTAAAGCTGCTGCTGTGGTGCTGAAACACTAAACACCCATTAACTTGACCTTCACACAAGCACTTTTCGCTGTGCTATGCTAATGTTGCCCCTTAATAATATATTATAAAACCCAAGGCTCAAACATAGAGCCACTGAGCCTCCCACATAATCTGTGCTATTCAAATAACAATTCATCATATACACTATTAACTGTCTCCTGCTTCTCTTCTTTAGGTTAATGTAATTCCATGTCTATGTCAAACTAGAAAAGAGCAAGAAAAGACATACAGTTATCATCTTCTTGTAAGCTTTCTTTTGTGTTTGGCTAATCTTTTTTCAAGCTAAAAGGTTTGTATGATAAATACAGCATGATCATATGTAAATACACACGCAGAGCAAACTTATCCCCTTGTAAGGTTCCTTTAATCCTTCCCCATGTGCACTGTAACAGTGGAGCTGCTTGCCTGCAGGGCAGAATAATTTATGTCTCACTGTATCTGCCTGAGCGGTGGCATGTTCATATCACTGACACAGCTTGTTGCATGGCTACACAGAGAGGGGAGGGAAAAAAGGCATGATAACAGTATTAAGTGAGGAAACTGGATTTACATGCTGGAAAGCTTTTTGCAATTTTTGTAATTATACAATGTAAGTGCGACCCATCTGTAGGTGTAGTCTGAATAAAATGCACAAAAATTTAGCCTCCATTTACAGAGCTTTACACTTTTAACCAAGGCTTGTGAAAAGCTTTATATAAAAGAGGCACGTGTCACAAATTTCACTCAAAGATTAGCAGTCTGTGCTAACTGAACCATTCTGCTACATAGGCTTTTAAGATTTTCAAGAGATTAATTAGCGAACAGCATCTAAAAGCATGCAAAAATACGTGTGTATATATGGGGCTTAAGTGTCAATGTAAGTTTGAAATCTAGTGTGAGCTGCCTCAGAGCATTTATTTAAATAAAAAGACAGAAAAACAATCAAATCCGTTATCTTTGAATGCTTATGGATGTAAACTGCAATTTTTATACTGCTGCCAGCACCATTAAGCACCACTGGATGCCATTAAGTGCTATTTGTTTGAATGGCTTGATGGTGCACACAGTGTTTTGATGAAAAGGCTCTGGAATGCAGACAACACCTACATAACACTGCTTTTACTCACAAGGCTTTGCTCTATAAGAATGTTTTACCGTTAGCATTTCAGTCATGACATCAGTTGAAGTTCTCATCTTTTTTAACCCAGTATGTGCGCTCTCTAACAGGACTGAGTAGCAAAGAGATTAAATGCCAAGCACAAGAAACACAATCCCCTGTAGGTGAGGAAGTATGTGAGCCATGCCTTTTCCTAAAGAGCTGTCTAATATCAAATCTAGGGCTGTCAAATGATTTAAAGTTTTAATCCCAGAATGTTTGTGGTCAATCATGATCAGTCACATCATTTTATTGCATTTTAAAAACCCACTATTTTGCATTTGAATCTTCTAGTGTCATTTTTTTGCTTATTTTACTGTCTTAAATATGGGGTAATTGACTTCTTGCTTGGATTCAGACCTACTCTTTTAGCTAGATGGAAGATTATGACAGAAATCTAAGCACTAAAAAGGAGCTTGTTATGGACTGAAAAGGAAATAAGGGGACAATCAAAAGACAAATTCTGTAATGGATTGAAGTCTGGGCTTTGACTCAGCCACTCCAGAACATTCAAGTTCTTGTCTTTAAACCATTTCTGTGTAGCTCTTGCTGTATGTTTCAGCCCATTGTCCTGCTGGAAAATAAATCTTCTCCCAAGCTGTAGTTCTCTTGAAGACTGAATAAGATTGTCCTCCGGGGTTTTCCAATATTTTGCTGAATTTATTTTACACTCTACCTTTTCAAGCCTTACTTGTGGCTTTCACGAAGCATCCCCAAAGCATGATGCCGCCATGACCATGCCTCACAATGAGGATGCTGTGTTTTTGGTGATGTGCTGTGTTTGGTGTCTGCCAGACACAGCATCTTATCTGAGTGCTAAAAATGCACCGTTTTGGTCTCATCAGAGTTTCCCACATCTAGCTGAAATAAATATGAGTTTCACCAGTGGTGGCTTTCTCTTTGGTACGCTCCCTTAAAGCTTGACTGTTGAAGAACCCGGTAGTCAGAGCCTCTCCCATTTCAGCCACTCTTACGCTTGTAACTCCTTCAGAGTAGTCATAGGTGTCTTGGTGGCCTCTCTTATGGCCTCTTGACTTATACTTCTCAATAACCTTGACTATCCTCTTGTCTTCTCGGTGTAAGGGTAGCCAGGAATACTGATTAACCAGTGACTGGACCTTCAAGACACATGTCTTGATACTACAATCACTGGAGACACATTTACTGCACTCAGTTGATCTCCATTTCACAAACTGTGAGACTACTAGCACCAATTGGCTGTCAGACTGGCATGGCTTAACCAAAGTGTGTTGAAATGGAATTTAAAGCATGCAATTAACGGTGACTTAAAAAATGTATGCATTAATTATGGACCTTGATTAATCTTGATTAACGCAATTGATCTTGACAGCCGATATAAGACCATTTAATTATCATCAGTAATTCATGTCTCCCTTGTCCGCAATGTTGACATCACACTGAGTCTTTAAGAATAAAAGAGTGCACCAAGGTATTGTTGCATTGGCTGGATTATTTTACTGGAAATATCAAAAAACCCAGCAATGAAAAAAATGAATAAAATGCTGAGCCAGAATTCACCCCCACCCACCCCAAGCCTCACTCGACTTGCTGCCCAAACGTAAAAGCTCGAGACCACACTTGTCAGGATTTTTCAGTCACGCCTTGTGGGGTAAACAATCTTCCAGTGCTTCAATATGCCCGTTTGAAATACAAATTCCTTTTGACTGCTGGCAAATCAAACACCTGGTTTGTATTTTTGTCAGGCAGAAATAATCCTTCTTGTTCACTGTTTATATCCTGCTGTCTCTACAGTGAATAGACTACAAAGATTTCTGAAACCACTGACTGCATTGCTAATGCAGATTACCACATGTCTGAAAACCATTCATCATGTGTTTTAGTGGTTTAATGAAATTTACTGAGTGTCTTTTAGATGTGTATTATTCAGTTCTCTTTACTGGCAAAAGGACTGAAGAGTCCTATCAAATAACCAGGACTTGATACACAAGAATAGCATATACATTGAAGACTATCTGCCTTTACTTGCATTGAGATAGAGGGACACATCTTCTTTGCTGTGTAAGAAGAAGGCACTAGTACTCTTCTGGTGGAAATAATGTCTGCTCTTCTGTCTGCACTGATCCATCTCCACTACATGGAGGAAAAATGTACAAATGCGGGAGAGATTATGAGGACAGTACACAGAGGAAATCCAGGTGGGGTTAAAACAGCAATAACTACAAGAGGAGTCATCGTGAAGGCAACTGACCTTGAAACTAGACTGTATCATCTCACACAGCATAGTACAAAGGTATATCTAATAGTTGTTGTTTTTCTTTTCAACTGAAAATGAAAGCTGGAGAGAAAATTTGCTGCAGAAGTAAGAGCTTTAATGTTTTTGCTCAGTCAGTTTGGTCTAAGCATCAAGGTCACCTCAAACTTAAGAGTTGTATTAGTTTGAGGGATTTCAAAAGTAGCACTTAGAGATTGTTTGGCCACATAGTGCCCATGTTTTACTGCTGATGTGCTGATTAATGTAACCATAATTTGCTATGGTCTGTTGTTTGTATAATGTCTAGAGTATATCGTGCTGCTGTCTTTGCCCAGACTCCCTTGTAAGAGAGATGCTGGTACCTCATGGGGAATATTCCTGGTTAAAAATACAGGTTAACACCATGGGCTGGCAGGTTTTTTTTCTTAACTATTCACTTATCTAGAAAATGACTCTTCATAAGTTTACCACGTGACATACACCAAGAGAAAGCCATGATTCTCAAGTTTCTAAAAAAACCATTCCAGGCCAAAATCAGCAAAACATGGACAATTTATGCATTTCTCAGACAACAAAAAACAGACAAATAATAAAAAAACTGGAACTCTCCTGATTATAAAATTCCATCAAAACAGTCCTGCTGCATCAGAGTCCCCACAATCAAAATCTAGTCAAATATTTAGTCCAAAAACATGATTTGCAGCTGTTGTTCTACACAGTCACTGTATTTCCTGTATTTCTTTTTAATGCCAATATTAACATTGCTATCTAGCAAAAGGGCAGCCAAACTATGACGTTTCAATTAATACCTCTTTTGACCAGTTGGGACTTTCCTTACTTTGTCTAGAGCCTTCAATAGCCAGTGAGGACCTGGGTTGAAGGGAAGTGCCCGTTTCTCTTGGCCCCAGCCATAAAATGCCTCTGTGTTGAATCCCTCAGGAGTGTAACCATATAATTATGGGAATATGACCATGCTTATCATTATGTGTATGAATTATGTATCTTTTTGAAATGTACCCTAGCACTACCTTCTACACTTATGTACCCATGTGTTTGTAGACAGTCCTTTCAAGGCGCAACTACTTGGTTTTGTGTTTTAGTTTGCATTGTCATATAAGCATGTGCACTCAAGGGTCTATAAGAATGAATACATTCTACCTCAAACCAGTGTCATGTCTACTTTTGAATAATTGTTTACTTCCCTGGAATGTGGACATAGTCTGGTAAATGCAAAGGTATTGTTAGTCAAAGGTATTCAAGGATGTGGAAAAACGTGAACCACTTTTGAATCTTACTAATAGCAGTATGTTTTATAAACTGTGATAGGCAAACATTGTCTAATGGTTGACTCCTTTGCCATGTAAGATATTCAGTTCATTACAAGGGTGCAGATAATGCTTATTCAGTGATGTAGGTACTGAGGCTGCAAGGTCTAAGGAGAGACAAATAGACTCAATGATGGAGAGAAATTGTTCACAAAACGTCATGCAGACAAAGCCTTAGAATTTAGTTGAAATGAGATCCAATTTAGGGCTAATGCTGGAAGAATCTGGATATTGTTATGAACATATAAAATAACAGGAGATTTAAAAAATAATATTTTAGTGGCTGAATAGACATAATTTTTGTCCTGTAAGCCTTGTTAACACTAACAACAGTATATATGTACAGAAGCAACTAAACCTGAGGGCCACTCATTCCTATGAGATCCTTTGAAAAATCGAATATGCCTGCAAAACTCACTGCTCATGTAAGACTGGTCCACAGCTTGCTCTAAGTACTTAAAAAAACAACAAATTATTGTAGTGGATTTTGGAGAAACTATAGGGTAGTAGGCTAGCTTGGCTACCCTACCACCATAGGTTGCTAACTATACACAGTGGGTTTAATTCACTCACTTAGATATTTTACTCTTTTGATGATTTTATAAATCAGTGACAATATATAGTTGGCTTTTTTTTTAAAATAACAATAATAATGATAACAATGATATTAATAATATTAATAATAATAATAATAATAATAATAATAATAATAATAATACAAAAACTCTTGAATGTCAAAGTGAAAACAGATTTCTACAAAGTAATGTCAATTAAATTAAAAAATGAAATGTGAAAAAAAAGTGACTTCATAAACGTTCACCCCCTTCAAGTCAGTATTTAGTAGATGCACCTTTGGCTGCTATCACAGCACTGAGTCTGCTTGTATAGGTCTTAATCAGGTTTGCACATCTGGACCCTGCAACTTTACTCCATTCTTCTTTGCAAAATTGCTCAAGCTCTGTAAGTCTGCCTGTATATCAAGTTTGAAGAGTCCTTTTCAAGTTCAGACACAAACTCATTAAGTCTAGGCTTTGACTCGGCCACTCCAGAACATTCGCCTTTCTATGTGGCTTTTGCTGTATGCTTTGGGTCATTGTCTTGCTGAAAACTGAATCTTCTCCCAAGCTATAGTTATCTTGCAGACTGAATCAGACTGTCCTCCGGGATTTCCCAGTATTTTGCAGCATATATTTTTACACTCTACCTTTACAAGCCTTCTAGGGCCCGCAGCTGAGAAGCATCCCCACAGCATGATGCTGTCACCACTGTGTTTCACTGTGGAGATTGTGTGTTTGTGGTGATGCCCAGTTTTTGATGCCAACTAAACATAGCATCTAGTCTGATGGCCAAAAAGCACAATTTTGGTCCCATCAGACCAAAAAACTTTCTTCCACTTGAGCATGGAGTCTCCCACATGCCTTTTGGTGAACTCTAGTGGAGATTTAATGAGTTTTCTTCAATAGTGGCTTTCTCCTTGCTCTTAAAGAGTTGACTGGTGAAGAGCTAGGGAAACAGTTGTATCCAGAGTCTCTCCAATTTAAAGCTGCTGAAGCTTGTAACTCCTTCAGAGTAGTCATAGGTGTCTTGGTGGCCTCTCTCACTAGTCTCCTTTTTGCACGGTCAGTATGCTCAGTTTGTGAAGACGGACAGGTCTAGGCAGATTTACACATGTGCCATATTCCTTCCATGTCTTGATGATGGCTTTAACTGAACTGAAGGGTATGTTCAGTGCCTTGGAATTTTTTTGTATCAATCCCCTTACTGATACTTTTTAATAACATTTTCTCTGAGCTGCTTCGAGTGTGCCTTTGTCTCCATGGTGTAATAGTAGCCAGGAATACTGATGAACCAGTGACTGGACCTTCCAGACAGAGGTGTCTTTACACTTCAGTCTCCTTAGACACATTCACTGCACTCAGGTGATCCCTATTTCACTAATTGTGAGACTACTAGGACTAATTGGCTGGACCTCTGTTGAATTAGGTCAGTCACTTTCAAGGGGATGAATATTTATGCAGTCACTGACATTATATTACATATTTTTGTTTATTTGGTTTGACTTTGTAGAAATATGTTTTCATTTTGCCTTTAAAGAGGTTTTCTTGTATTTTTTGTGCAAAAAAAGCCAAATTATATTGACCATGACTGATTTATGAAATCATTAGAAGGGTAAATATCCAGAGGGTTGAAAAAGTTTAATAGGCACTGTAGCTGGTAGGACACATTGTTTGATTCAGTTGTCAATGTTGATTTTCAAGCGAGTTTCTATAATTAAAAAATGTGTCTAGTTTAAACACATTGTGAATCTGAGGAACTTTATTCTTCTGTGATACAGTCTCTTGTTTATCAGTTTGACATCAAATTCAGTCAGATTTATGAGACTGACCCAGTGCAACTGGTTTTTATCCATCAGTAAAAAAAAGACATTTGGACATATAATCCATATGGATCAGTTTAAGATCTGTTCAAGATCTAGTCACATACATAAGAAGAAATGAGTGACTAATTTTTCCTTGGTTGGTTGATGGGACCCTGGAGCATCTCTTCTGGACCAATCCTAAACTTCAAGTCTATTGGGACATGTTCAGTCATGAGATTTTTGGTTGCTCCAGTCGTTCTTTGACCCATTTTTCCTTTTTGCAACATTCCTTGAGGTTTAGTATGGTAATAGTGAAAATACTTATCCTGAAAGAATGGAAATCAGCTTCCCCTCCTTGTTTTACAAAGTGGTGAAACAATATGGTCTCTCGTCTATGCCTTGAAAAAATCAGACATTCTTTGTCCAGTGCTCATTTGAATTTGTTTCAGGATTTAGAGTACTTTCATTGATTATATAAGAAAGAAAGGGTGGAAAACCGTTATATCGTACTGCACTGCTATCATCTGCATGACCTTCATTCAATTGACACACACCTGACTGTTTCAGCTGACATCGGCATAATCCTTTTTGGGGTGGCAGTCTGACTAGTACAGCCTAATTCGATGTTGTCGCTGCAGTTTATGTCAGGAATTTGTATTATTTTTGCTGTGGTTGTCCGTTTATTTTTTTGTATAAGTGTTGTTAAAAAAAACAAAATAGTCCATAAATAACACGTATAAAAAATAAACATGGTTAGAAAAACTTAATGAAGGAAAACCCAGAGATAATATGCCTTAGTTGACCTATTGACTTAGCTGAAATTGCAGTTGTTGGTGAAAACTAATGTTTACTACTTGTTGACACAGACTTAAGCAGAAACTGTAGCACAGAGAACTGCAAGCCACTGCAATATTTATGATGAAGTGAGGGCTTGAAAAAAATCATATGGTTGCAACTTTGAAAATTCCTGGAGGGACTGTTTCAATTTCCACACCAGCCTGCAGAGTTCTCTTGTCCCACTTTAGGCCGAGATTTGTGCCGATCCGAGCTGTGCCTGAGACTGATACTTGAGTTTCATGTGCTGTGAGCCAAAGCTCTGGAAAGGTTAAACTATCTGACAGCTCTGGTTTCACTGCGAACAACACGTGTCCTCAGGCCGATTTCCACATACTTAGTGGTGTGAATTTTCACATGCTCCATTTGCATTGATCACACATGATTACACTTTGTTATGTGCTCTCTCGCTCACTCTCTCTATGGCCGAGCACAGAGAAGAGGTAGCTGAGGAAAGTGGGAGAGATGAAAAGAAAGATGGAGGGATTATCTTCATATACAGTATGTCTGTAAGGTATCTGCATGTGTGCTGCTTTAGTCTTTGTGAGTTTATGTGACCTTGAGAATAACAGCATGACTGATATTTAGCAAACCCAATATTTACCTTTGTTCAAGTTAATGTTGGCATTTTAAATACAGTTGAACAAGGCTTAAACTACTGTAAAAGACAACCAGAATGCCATGCTTTTACTTAAAACGTGGTTTTATACGGGGCCAAGCTTGTTTAAAGAAGACAGTCAAACTAAATTGCATCTCCTAATTGTTGTTGCAATTAACTTCTATCCAATTGCACTGTTTCTGTTCTACTTTTCTATCTTTTTGTCTACTTATCTTGCTCCTAAAGATTACAGCTTCATAAAAAAATACATTCCACTCCACTCAATGATTATGCTTGCTTGAACAACTGCAAACAATCCCATAAATGTTCAGTAGAGGAAGCTATAATACAGGAGCACAATGGAAACTTTTGACTTCTTTCCCTATTCACTCAGCTGTCTCATTCCAAGCTGGAGCTGCAGCTGTGTTTAAATTGTTCAGCTCTAATAATTTTATCAGTGTATTTCAGAACAAATTCAAAATATTCTCCTTTCCTCTCTGTGGTCGACAAAAGTTACCTTTATTGTTCTTTTTAAGTGTGCTTTGGAAAAACAATTTCCTTTCAATGCCTTGGTTGTGCAAAAGAGAGGACATTTTTGTCTAAGTGCTTAAAAATGGGTAAAAATAATAAAGTACAGTCACAGGTTATAAACCGAGGGCAGCTTAACCACACACTAAAAGATTAAAACACGAAGAAGTCTCTGGTTCTGGCCCCATTTTGCAAAATCCTCTCATGCAAATTAGGTCATCAACATTACAGTTTTCTCTGGAGAGAGAAATGCACTTGAAAAACAGCATCAGGTGGAGGGAAGAGGAAGAAGGACTTGTTCCTGTGCTTAACATTAGATAAGGCAAACAGCTTGGAGAGGCAAGAAAAAAAAAAAAAAACCTTAAAAGCTACTTTGGACCTCACATCGTTTGAAAAAACGAATAACACACATCCCCTGCGATTTACACACAGACATTAAATTTAATTAAAACTAGACCCAAGGTGAAGCAGTTATGGCTCTACACAGTGTGCCTATCAGATCCAATCAGGCCAATAAGTGTGCTTTTTTAAATGCCAGGACACAGAGCCAAATTGTGTCCCGGCTGTGGGGCAAGGGTCTGAAACTTGGTTTCGGCCTAGCGCCAGCACGGTTCACTGCGAGGCCAGTGCCATTTTAGACATGCAGCACAGCAACATGTGTAGATACTCTCCTTATTTGAATTAGATAAACATCTACACTTTCTATTCACTGAGGGATAAAACGAATCAATAAAAATGTTACCTTGACTTGATTTCTATCCATTGAAATGTGTGTCCAAGTTCTGGCCCGTGTAATAGTCCAGAAAGGACTTAGTCACTGCCGTTTTCCTACACTTAAAAGCTCTGACAGATGGAGAGAGATGGAACATTATCTCTTTGAACAATTTATTAGGCCTCCCATTAAGCTCGACTACTGTCAAAGCCAGAGCCTTGTGTTAAAATACACCATGGATCTCTGAAAACTGCTAATGAAAAGCATATAATGAAAGCTATATTTCGGCTCCATATACCACAAGTTTTGAAGTGGCTTTTTAGAAAGTTAAAAGGTTAAAACATGCATTTGGAGTCATTTCAACTGAACATACACACAGTTTAGGGCAAAAAAAAAACTATTTTACATGATGGGTAGAATCTAATTATCACCTGAGTTATGTCTGTCCAAATGTATCTGCCTTTTTATTTTATCTACTTATGCATTTGGATTCACTGTTTTTCTCAATATAAATATCTCTGGGTGATCCAGATTCAGCAGTAACCAATCCTTATTATCCTTCAGGGCTGGCTTCCTTTTTCTCTCTCAGCTGCATTTTTCTTCAGAAGTTGTCCTACATTCAGGCTACTAGAGCTTTTAAAAGATGTTGTTTACCATGTGTGGCAAAAAAGAGGGTGCTTCCTTATGTAAATCTACCTGTTTCTGCACAAGCAGATGGTTGCAGAGAAGGTAGAATTTATCACTAGCCATCTCATACAGGTGTGTAAATGTTTTTTTTATTTATGTTTTTGTATGTTAAATAACAGCATTTCTTGTGGAGATGTATTACTTGCATGTCTTGAAAAATGAGGTCCCCTTTTAAGTTGATGTCTAGTCTCAGCACAGCAGCAAAGACCCAGTTTTTACCCAAATACCAACTCCATATCTGGCACCTAGCACACTTGCATGCATACCCCTGCCCACCACCCTCATTAATATGACACCTTAGGTTTTACATGGATAATTTGCAGTGACAACACATCAACCCAGCAACCAGAAAGACTGCAGGTTGACTCATCACACTTCAGTAGTAGTTCAACCAGCAGCTGTAATCAAAGTAGCCTTTAGTTATATGGTTAAAACATCAAAGATTTAAAGCTTCACAGTAATCCGTAATCCTCATCACCAGAACTTCAACTTTTGCTGGGCTGGCCTTTAACGTACTTTAACGTATTGTTGCCTGAGTTCATCACTGTTACCAAGTGTTGAGGTTTAAAGAGTGGCCATGTTCACTGCTGACCTTTATCTACACTCAAACGTACTGTATTTGTCACACCTGGATGTGACTGTACACCTGCTCCACAATCCCTCATTGAAGTAAGCTCTCTTTATAGCACTTCTCCATGCTCACATTACGCAAGATAATACAGGAGATATGTCACTTGGTGTTACATATCATTGTTTATTTGCTGTTATGTGTCAGTTGTAGTCGGCAGTGCCGTGTAAACATGTTTGAATATCTGTCTCTCTCTGTGCAGCCAACCAGTGTGATGCTTTGTTAAGCTCCACAATAAAGTGTGCACTCTAAAACCTTGTAAATTAGTCCAAAGGCAAAGCTGTAATGCTCCTCTTATCATTCTGTAGGCCAATCACCACAAACATGCACTGGCCCATAGAGACACTGAGCCATTATGTTATTTTTTTTTGGGGGGGGGGCACCCCTTTCCATGCAATTTGTTCTTACTGCGTTAAGCATCTAATGACAGGGATGCTAATAGTACAGTATAAATAGAGTACAAGTCTGCTGTCTGTGAGAGCAGCAGGAAGTTCACGTCAGTTTTTTATGATGAACAAACTTTCAAGAGATCAGGAAACAGTTTCATCTCTGTATGTGTCTGTGTGTGTTATGCCACACGAAGATGAAAGTGTTGTGGTTTTCTTAGGAGTTTTCCTTCATTTCGGGACTCTGTGAATCTGGGGCTTAAATGAACATATTAATATTACCATTCCTTTAAATGTCTGTTATTCTGAATATTTAACAGGGATTGTCAGAATATGTGTAGGATGCAGGCGGGATTGATGATGGTGTAAGAAAAGCCCTCTGGTGCGGCCTTCTTAACAGTATTTCCATGTAAACATAAAACAGCCCAAGGGAAAACTGCAATGATAAATCATTTTTATCTTCTTTCTTTCTTTATAAAACTGCAAAAATGACAACAGACATGGACCTGCCAGTAGCTCACTATTTTCTCTGTGATGTGCTGCTCATCAGAAATTCAAATCCTGGCTCTGAATGAAAAATAATGTTGGTAATGGAGCCGACTGTTACCGGTTGGACTGACACTGTAGAAAAATGAAGAAAATACAAACAAAGAACAGCGTGGTGTGATCAAGATGGTCCAAACTTTTTTCAGCCATCAATGTCAACCTTTTAGCTGTGCATAAGCACAGCACTGCTGGTTTTACCCTTTAAAATAAAAGTCCCTTGGATACCCTTCTGTTACCAATACTGAAATGTGTTTGCGCTTTTCGGCGACAAAATTGCTCAATGCATGACTCAGCAAAAAGATTTGTCCATGAGTTTGAAGTAACAGCCACTTTGTAAATCACTTTCCTCACAAATCATCCACTCTTGTAGCTGTTTTTGGTCAGGATGATGGCTTTAACCCTGACTTAAAAATCACCAGCAGCTTACAGAAGCCTTCTCTTTCTACAAAACTGAAAGCGAGCAGTCACCAGTTTTGTCTTTAGCAAGCAAATCTTTTCTGCTCTGACATTATCATCACTATGTTTGTCGACCACGGCTAACAGAACTAAGAAAGATGTGATTTGAGACTGCTTGGTGTCTGTCTCTGTTCATTTGACTTTTGTGCTTTAAAATCATGTGGTTAAGCATCTAAACATTGTTATCTTTCTATCAAAGGTTTTTCAGGCATCAGTTTTCCTGCTTGATAGTCCTAAGTTTCTTGCATGCCTTTTAGTATTGTCTCTTGAGAGCTGCTGATGCCTTAGAGTTGTTCTTGCTCTATTCCAGCTTGATGTGCTGCTAATGCTGTGGTTGAATAAGTTACACCTCTGTATTCCCTTAATCTTCAGTGTTCCGGTCAGACAAACCCAGAGAGTTTGGTTAGTATCAAGTGCCCCAGTAGTCATATAGTCCCAAAAAACTCTCTTACCTGGTCGATGTTTCAATCAGACAAACATTCATGTATTTTTGAGCTATCTCTAGCTGTCTGCAACTAACAGCTGTAAGGTGTGGTCATTTCCAATAAAAAGATGCTGGATGTGGAAGATTTTAATTAACAGGTCCTCTGAGCAGTCATCACTGTTGAAGAACATTCGTTTTTAAATAAATCCTTAACAGCAACATAAAGCAGGGGATTTTTTATTGAAGACTCAGATTGTGAGTGTGCACTCAGTTTTGTGTGTGAATGTGTGTGGGAGGCCTCTCTGGAGGATCCATTTGCAGCAACAGTCAAACGAGGAGACTACAGAATAGCTGGAAGAACTGTGCAAAGAGATGGTTGTTTCCCTTGGATCCATTTTAAAAAGGCTGTCTGTGCATGTATATAATAGAAGACACAAATTAAAAGATGATAAATATTGTTTAGAAAAAGATACAAAAAAAGGCTGTTGAGTAAATTAGCAAAAGAAAAAAGTGGTCTCAAATGCAAATTGAGGCAAATTCTGATCAAGTAACAGGAATAAGAACAAAGCTAGATTTAATCGTGTCATTTTCTTTCCTAAATTGCCGGCACTGTGATGTTCAGTAAATCATAAAAGCTCGAGAATAACTCATTTTCTATGTCTATCTTTTCCTATAGTGTGATTTTTTGGCCTTTAAATAGAGTAATAAAGCAAAAAAAAATCAATAATGCATTATAAAAGAACCTGCAAGAGGGGACTGTCTGTAGAGTATATGATTTAACAGAACAACAATCCATTTCTTTAAAAGGTCACTGAGCCATAAAGCCTTCTCAAACAGCACGGCCCACTCCCATTCTCCCCTGACACCACAGTCACTCATTTTTCTTCAATACGTCGGGGAATTATCAGCCAGAAGCCATGAAAAAGCATTTCAGACCTTTTTCTCCATCTAAGTAATCACTTTATTAGAGACACCAAGATGAGTTTGTGCTGTAATATGGATCCAATGGGTGTAATGAAATTTGACTCTGCTGCAGAGTAACAATATAACAATAAAAATGAGAGGCAGACAAATAATCAATACCTAACATGCTCCATCTGTTTGTTTTTTGATGGAGATAATGGAGTTGTGGGGAGGAGTTATGGAGGTTCAGGATAACTTTAAATTGTTTAGTGCTTGATAAATACAACAAGATTTTTTTTTATTTATTTAGGTTTTGTGACAAAACACACGAAGAATAAAATGTATTTGATATTTTAGACATAAATCTCAAATATATCAAAAAAAAAATACGGTTGAGTAATGACTTTCTGAAGAAAAGAGTTAAGTCAAATTCTATATAGGTTTGTTGTTTTCAGCGCTGCATCCACAGAGTGCTTCCTTCTGCTTGTTTTTTTGTCAAATATCTTTCCTTTTTTCCTATTTTTCTGCATGTGAAGCGCTTCCTGTCCAGCTCTTAGCCTTGCTACTTTGTCAGTGTTGACGGACAACGCGGCCCACTCAAGGTCTCAGTATTGTGTGCTCACAAGGGCAGAGTTTTGTCACAAAAGAATAATTTAATGAGACACAACTGGCTTTCACAACTACTGAAAAGCCTTTGTTCAGTTGAAAATACTTTGGAGAAATAAGAACCAAGTCAACTTAGGGCTGTGTATCCGAATGGAGATCAGTCTGACAAATGGCTACACAGTCAAAATTCTGAGAGCAAGGTTGGAGAAAGAGGAGCTAATGTCTGGGAAGTCCAAAAAATACTTCCTATCCACTTGGGTTTACTGTATAAAAACTAGAAATCACTGTTGCTGGACTAAAAAATGGTTCAGTGTCCAGTGTACCTTTGCTAAAGGAGACAATAAAGCAATGAATCTTTTTTTCCTTATCTTTTAGAAAATTCAGACCACTCTGATCACAACCAGATCACTCGAACACCTTCAGGTCATTACATTCAGTTTGTGCCTTCCTAAACCAAAAAGGACCAATGGATCAGACAGGTATGAGAGACTGCTGCTACAGTGCAACATTTACCAAAGATCTAATTTGAAATCCTCAAATAAAAACCTGTGAAGTTGTGAAAGTTATTTTTGTGAAGAAACAGCACTTGAAACATCTTCACCTGCACTTGAAATGTCAATCACTCTTTATCAGCAGAAATACAAAATTTCAACTCTTTTAGCTCTTTCAAACTTAGAAAAAAATCAGTTAACATTTCCCATTCCCATACATTTATTACTCATTTCTATTTAATGTCATATTTTACAGCTCATTTTATCTCATAAAAGAAGCGCTGGATATTCACACATATAACCTGACATGCCAGATAGACTGTTGCATGGGTATATTCACATTCATCTGGGAAACCTTCCACACAAAGTGTTTGGGAGGGGAGCTGTTTTTCAAAAAATTATCTTGGACAAATGTTCTGCCTGTCGCATTCATGACAAGCCAATCAGAACGTCAAGACAGGTTACAGGTAAAAACAGGTAGGCAGGTTACAAGTAAAAACTTTCAAAATCTTTATTTTCTGAAAATGTACAAATCTCAAAAGACACTTGTGCTATTCTGTTAATGTTAATTTATCCTAATACACAAAGTTACCTTTAAATAAAAATGCAGCACCCTCTACCTAAAGTCTCTTGTATATCTGTTTTCTCTTGTCTTACTCTTATTCATTCATCCCTGCTCTTCTCTCAGTGGGTTACACAGAACCAGACCAGAGCAATTGATCAGTGCTGTTGTGGTCCAGACAGTAATGATTAGGTGCCTACAGCTAACACCACTCTCACACTGATCCTCGTAAGAGCGTTTATGTGGAGGGAAGAGCAGGAGAGAGAGGTTGAAAAGAGAGTGAACTGTGTGGAATGTTGCAATGATCACATTTTGATAGTTTCAAAGCCTCTCTGGGTTTGGACCGGACCGTCAGAAAGCCTCAGGAGATAGTAGATATATAGACGGTTGCCATGGTATTAGAGGGCTTTTTAAGACTAGCGGGAATCATCAAAAGCTGACAGTAGAACAGTGACTACAAGTAAAAGTCTGACAGTAAGGCCGTAGAGGGTCTTCGGATGTTTTGCATAAGAAGGGGTAAAGCTTTGTATCAGGACACGACTACATTTCACACAACTACTCAATCACAGAGGACAGTTGAGCGTGAGGGTGAACGGATGTGAATGAAAATGAGACAGAAAGAGAGTCCTGAGGGAGATCGGAAAGAGAGAGATTTGTAAGCTTTGCAAAAAATCATAATTGTGAGCAAGAGCACATTGTGATTTCCGTGCTTCTCTATGAAAGGGCTTTTCAGAACTCAGGGCCAGAAATTCAGAATGAAAATTCCTCAGTGACAAAAAATTAAACAAACCTGAGAGTTTTTACAACTTACATTAACCCAAAGGAAATAAGGTAACTATTAAAGGTGTTAAAAAAAGGGAAAATGACAGTAGCAATGGAATGTCTCTTTATAAATTACATTGTAAGTGAATATCAGAATTTCTCTCTTTTAAAAGCCTGAATGCCTACGGTGCATAATAGGACCTAAATGCCACAAGTTTGCTTAGCCAGACTATGTGAAATAGAATTTGAAAACAAATATATTGAATGGATTTTAATAAACAGTGATTTTATCAAGTGAGGACATTTTGAAATCACTACTTCAGCATCAACTAAACTAAGTTTTAACCAGAGTAACTGGACTTTCACTTGAGTGCAATGCTCTTGTAATTTTTCCACCTCTGTTGGCCACACACTAGCACATAGCTAAAATGATTCCACGTCACATCACAAAACTGGAATGCTGATATCTCAGGGTTAAACATTTCTGAGTTGATTTTAACCCCCAAAGTGTAATCTTAACTCTATTAAGGTGTGTTTTATATGCCTTTAGTTGTTTTTTGATGTTGCCTGTTGTACAGGCATCCCTGCTGGGGTTAATTTGCTCATGTGTCTGGTGGATTGTTGTTGTTTTGGATGTAAGACACACGTTTGCACTATGAGTGAACTTATCCACTGAGTTAGAGCGCCCAGCTGTGATTTTATGTGTTCCTAAAGACACTTTCAACGTTTTAAATTTAACTCTATATTAGTTTATTTAACACTTCTAGTTTTGCTATGTGTTTTACTTTATTATAGAGTTGTGACATTACCTGAACATCTTGGTTGGAGATCTATTTGCTCGTTGGGCTTGCCACTAAGGAGATATCCTATTTAACTGTAAAACTCCTCAGTAGCTAATCAGTACTCAGTATAAAGTAAACTTTAAATGAAACACAATTTACTTTTACTTGTGCAGCTTTTTAAACCAGTACCTTCACTTTAATCTTAGTACATTTTAACCAGCGACTGTACTTTTACTTGAGTACAATAGTCATGTACTCTTCCCACCTCTGATTGTACCAGCTAGCACTGAATTCCAAAAAAAACATTTTCTCAGCTTCATGGAGAAATTCTGTGCTAGGGCTGTTTCCTTAGAAACAGCTTTTTAACGGTGGATAAACATGTACAGGGCTCAGCTTAATATACACAAATGAGGAGGTGTATGGTCTGTAACATGACAACACAAGCACTAATAAAGCCTGATGTAAAAAGCAGTCAAACTCTAACAGGATTTCTTCTCTATGTGCCAGGATTTATACACATACATGCATCTGCACACACAACACACATCCAGGGCAGAAAGGTTACACACACAGAGGCACTCTTTCTGCAAATTGTGGCTTGCATGCTTGATTTCCCATCGCATTTAGCCCCCTGCATCCATAACCTTAACATATGTAGCGGCTAATACACTTAGAGCCCAGGTCTTTGCTTCCATGTCTGCTCACTTAATGACATTAGGGTTGATTCTATAGTTTCATCCAGCTATCAATGTCAATCATGTTAGCGCTCCTCAAAGCAGCTAGCCCTTGAGGGGGGATTGGCATCAGAGGGAGGGGGTAAAAGACGAGGAAGGGCTGGCAACTTTCTAATGCAATAGAGCTGCCAGATCTGAGAGCTTTTTATTACATTAATATGTTCCTGGATAATTCTATCTCCTAATATTACTTAGCCTAAAAACCCAATTAAAGTCTCATTTATCCGATCACCTCAATCTAAGACGGTGACATAAGGGCGCTCAGACAGACATGTGATGGCTGCTTGCTAACGCCCACAGAGGATTCTGTTTCTTCTCCAGCCACAGAGCAGAGCATGATTGGAATGGAGAGTATTGCTTTTTTTTTTTTTTCCTTTCCTTGCTGATATCATTGCTATCGCTTTTGTTGGCACACAAGGGCTACACCATGGGGCTTGTTGTCATCAGATTCACAAGGAGGTGTCACTGAAATTATTTCTTCGGGGGATGTAAAACTATGTAATGCGGTATAAGGATCCAAAGCATTATTGATGCAAGCTGGCAAATATCAGACTTCATAATTAAGTCCAGATGACCTCTGTGCCAGTGTTTTTCTTCTTGCTAATCTTAATTATCGTTGCTTTGGGATTTTTATTTGGCAAGATTTTGACAAATCCTGCAAAATCATGCCAGATTCAATTTCTCTGATTAGTTGAAGCACAATAATATCCAATACAGATGGTGAGGGAGATGAAGGGTAGATGCTTCACCCTTTAAAAAATACCCTCATGTGTTCCTGTGGCTCTTGTTTTGCAAGCTGGGGTGGCAGAAGGTGCTTAGCATTTGAGCTCATATAAGGAAGTCTTTTCTTAAAAGCACATCAACCTGATTAAATAATAATTCAGTAAATCTAATCCCAGACGGATGCTTGAGATCACTGGTTCTCCTTGAAACTCTTCACATGATAAGGTACTCTTTTCCTTAAAACATGAATGGAACCAAATAAGCAAGATTGTCTCATTTTTGGTGACATAAATTACTAATGGATTCTTGGCTCTCCTTAAATAGTCCCTTTAGGGCAGCTCAGGCGCCATTCAGTCAGTTTACTGTCAGGTTGGTTGGTCTGAGCCTTGTTCTTGGTCTGAAGGATCACCAAGTGCCTTTATGTTCAGTCCCAACTAGCTCTCTAATCAGCCACATGGTTTATCACAGCTGTTTGACCCAAGAGCCATACTATTAAGCCGAGGTGTGCTTTAATAGCTTGTCTGGCTGGCCTAAGTGTTTTCGAGTGCCTCTATGGTAAGCTCACATGAGTAAAAGCCAGATAAAGAATCACTCCAACGTCCATCAAAATGGCTTCAGCGTACCTCTTGAAATGTCAGGTAACTCACTGGGCTCTGAAAAAAGCTGCAGAAATGTGCATGACATCTTATTATTCTAACCCTAAAGCATGCTTAAGATATTTTTTTTTTTTCCATCCAAACTCTATATAGCTTTTTTCACACTACTTTTATTGCCTAAGTATGGTTTCTCTGATAGCAGACAGCAGAATTGTTCCTGCATATAAAATGATTAGGCTGCCACCTCAAGGAAATTTTGTGCTCAAGTTCTCAAAGCTTTGACATCGAAAAAACTGACAAGCATTGCAGTAGGTGGATGTCATTTTCAACTGAAATTTGCGGTATTACGCCAACGAACGTTGTGATCTGTGTGTGAAAGCTAAAGACACAAACCACTTCATAGTGTAGGAAAGCGTGAAAGAGTGCCGTGCCTATAAATGTACACGCTTCCTCTGTCTCTACATGTCTGTCACATGCTCAGGCTGGAGAGCGTGCTACAGCTATTTCATTCATATTTTGGTAATGTCTTTCTTTTTAAATGATAAAACCTCAGGGTGTGAGCGTGTGATTACAAAGACTGAGCGTCAATCAGATGTATTACTTAACAGGCAATATAGATAAATATTGATAATTAGAGAATAGGGCTGTCGCGGCATACCGGTATTGACGATAATCGTGGTATTAAAAAATAAAATTTCAATATCATGTTAAAAAAGGCGCATATGATAATATTGTGTAAATGATCCAGTGCCACTCCAGCGCTGTCATGAGCCCTGAACATTTTTAATAAGGTCATCTATATAACAGATCATCAACTCCTAAACTCCTCTAACTTCTGCGCCCCTCGCTTGTGAAACCATCCAGCCTCACCTCGCCGCTCTCTCTCTCTCTCCATGAGCGCCCCTGGCACACGCACACTGGGAACCTAGCATGACGTTGAGAGAAAACAAGTTTCCTTTTTCCTCGTTCACACAGCTCTTAACGGACAGGATGTAGAGATAGAGTCCTGCGTTGGACAGCTAACACCCTACTTGCCCATTCCCCCTGATTTCCTTACCATTAACACCTGCTTGTGCAGTGTGTGTCATCCCTGTCTCCCACCTGCACCCGAAACATGCGTGTCCAATTCCTCCTAAAGTATGAACCTCCACATAAAACATGACGACAGAAGCTACGTTCAGGTTAAGAAATTATAATATTGCGTTCACTTAAGCACTGTCCTTGACAAATAATGTTTTTTCACTGTTCTAAACCAAGTTTTCTCACTGAATGAAGCATGAAAGAAAAGTCTCACATCCTCGTCAGCCATAACACTCCAAAAACCTCGGCAGCTGACAGCCTGAACTAATTTAACTGGACAATATTGATAAGAGTAACATCAGGGTGATATTTCAAGACTACTGTTCCCTGTTTACTAACTTAAACAGTTTTAGTGCAAGCAAAATTTAAGTTCAGACCTGATGCCAACACAGCACTCTAACTTGGTTGTTTAGTAGAGCTAACAGGAAAAGTCTCATTAAAAACTGCTGCAAGTGGTCTTGAAATATGACTGTAATTAATTATTTCCTAATGTGTTTATAACCCTACATTTCTGACACAGTTTTTGCGTTATGATATGTAAATCTTGTGTGGTGGATAAGTTTATCAGTCAGAGGTGGAGCCATGGGGTGGCTTGTGGGGTCTGCCCCTAATGTTTTCTCAAAAGCCCTAAATCTTTAACTTTGGTAAAAGTACATTATCTCTGATAACTGATGAATGTAAAAAGAAATATCTTGGATTTTGATAAACAGATTGACCCTGCTGATCACAACATGGAAATGTCATTCTTGTTGCCAAACTGAAAAAATAAATAAATAAATAAAATTAAAAATAAAAAAATCAGATTTTTTTTTCTTTTACTTTGAAAAAAAGCTAATGCTACAGAATAAATAAAAACCTTACTATTAATATTTCTGCATCTTTTAAGAAATATGACCCTCCACAATGACACAACAGCTGCAGTACCTCCTTAGACAGGTATTTTGAGTGTAATTCATCTGCCAAAAGAGAGAACACAACATAAATAAAGTTAAAGATAAATTTGATTAATTGTCCCATTATTATGTCAATTTTTGATATCGTGATAATATCATTATCATGACATTTTTTGCTCACAATACTCATGAAGTGAAATTCTGATATTGTGACAGCCTTATTAGAGAATATAAAACATGATCAAACCTCCCTAAAACATGTTAATGAGGCAGAGAAGGGAGAGGGTCAGGTAAATGCCTCTCCATCTCATCTCTGCAGTGTAAAGACATGCGCAATGGAACAAAGTATGAGGTGATGACTGAACAGTCTGCCATCGGATGTCACAGCCGATGACAATGCATTGTGAGATACAAAATAGACAGTCTAGCTGACAGCATAGCTATAGCAGCAGAAACGATTGAAAAAAGGATTCATAAATAGATTTAAAAGAACATTCAGTATTGGAGTTACTGGTGTGGATTTAATATCTAAATACCCTTGAAAGTCATCCAAGTTCCAGGCTTGCTAGAAATGCCTCTATAAGAGCTACAAAGGGATAGCATTCAAAAGATAGATAATTTAATATCAAACATAAAAAACAATTCCAGCATAAATGAGGGAGTAAAAAACATTTTGATAATAGTAAACAGTTTTTAAGGATAAAAACTAGTATCATCCTAAACCGTTATCAGGAGGTCAAACCAGGGAGCAGCTGGAAATTAGAACTGGCCTATCAGTAAGTACTACAAAGGCACACAATTGTTTAAAGAGAAAAACATTTTTCATAGATCTAGACTCTTAATTTTGCTCTGAAAGTGCACTACAATGATGTTGATGTTCACTTTAAAATGTACACATTTTCCTCATGAGGGAGCACGTTCCTAGACCCCCAGTTGACATGATCAGAATGGTAACACCTCTGCCACAATTTGAGCCAGGAAAAACCCTGAACAGGGCAGTGTAAACTTCAAATATGCTATATGTTTTAAACAGCACTGCTTGAAAGACGGTCTTAGAACATCAAATTATGTTCAAAATTGTCAAGCTGAAAGAAGCTGAAAGAACTGATATCAAAGACTTTAATCTCCACAACCAAAGTAGCTTGAAATGCTACCCTTAATCTATCAAGTCGCTGGTGTAAGTTTGTGTCTCTGTCGGTCTGTATTTGTTATGTCATTACAGTTATGAATGCTCTGGGTTTTATTTATTTTTTTATTTTTTCATTTTTTAACTACAGGACTGACTATGAAAAAAGTAATGCCTTTGTAAAGATCACTGTTATCTTTGCTTACTAGACATTAGTGTTCAGACCACCCAGTAATAACAACCAAGTGCCCACTTATCTCCATCAACAATCAGGCAACAGCATTTGCTGTGCTATCGATCAGAGCTGTAATTATGTCTACTGCTGTTAAGATGGCCCTCATGCAAAGAGATCACTTTTGGTGATTGCTTGACCTTAAAAGCCTGTCATTGGTGAACTGCAGGAAGGCTTTAATTGTGAAGCAATTAAGAGGGGAGGTTTAGTCTTATCAATGAGTTGACTAACAATGTAACTCACTCTGTGGTGACAGTCTGACAGAAATATGGAGGCTTTGGTGTTTTTTTTCCCCGCTGTTTTCTAGTGTATATAATACCACATGCAACTTGCCTGCATCTTGTGCTGTGATCATGTTTGCTCTTGATTGTTCCATTGTGCTTGTATCTTGATAAAATTTGACAGAAGTTATGAAGAATAAATCAGTTGTATGGTATGTATGCCAGATCTGTGCAAGGAAAATGTCAAACACTTCTGCTACATGAGTGAAGTTATCCACCAAGCTAGTCATTTCCTGCCTGCCCTGCAAACTTTGTCTTTGTTTCATGGTTTCATGACACCTAACTCTGCCAAATGTGAGAGATATTACTGACTCTACCTACTGAGCCACAGTCACCCCATCGGTGTCAGACATTAACACAGAATTATCTTCTAAAATGAATGCCCTAATGAATTTGCCGGGGTAGGAAATGAATAAATGATTTCAGACAAAATCCATTTCAGTTCATATAAAACTGAATGATTCGGCTATCTGTCACTGGCTCTGTAATTACAATTGAAATTATTATTTTGAAGGGATTGTTGGTTCTCTCTCTTATTATTGTCTTTTGTTCAATAAAAGTAGCCTTAGAAAAAAACAAACAAACAAACAAACAAAAAAAAAAAAGAACTATTTTTGTAAGGGGTAAGGCCATAATATGCCTACCTAACACTGGGAAAAGAACGCCTTAGCATTATTTCTGTTGTGTTTATTACTCCTGGCACTTTTCAAATATATATTTCCAGTAGGAAGATTAAATCAAAATTAAAAGCAGTGTTATCAAAAACTAAGAAGTACCGCACTAACTTTCAAACTGAATCCAAGTTTACTCCAATGGCCAGCGCTTTTCTGAAGCTCAGCTTCATGTGGACCTGTGGGATCTGATGGAGTTTTCAAGATGAATGCATGGCCAAAAAAAATTAAAAAAAATAGCAGTAGCTGCATAGCACTACTGAGTCAGCATTGTAAAAATCCTTAGGAGACGTATCCTGAACCTCAATGAAATGTTTATGCCTTATGCAAATAGCTTTGAATTTTCTTGTTGTTGTGTCTAGACAAATAAACTCCCAATGGCTCGCCTTGCTGCGAAAGAAGTTATTTCTAACAGAATTAATAATCAAAACCATCAAACAGAAACTCTAAGAAATAGAGAAACCCAGACGTAATAGCTAAAAATCTGACTGTATGACAGCAATGTGGATAGAATATCACTGAATTATTAAGCTCAGTGGACTGGAATTAAACTTGATTTGACTTTGTACAGGATTTTACAGAGGCTGCTCATGGCTAGGTCACAATTATTTGTCTTTTGTAGATAAAGTGCATTGCAGTTTTACATAAGACAGTCAATAGTTGTCAACTGTGAAGCTTATCTTCTCCTCTTTTATTGAAAGTGTGTCAAAGAGGGGCTGACTTGGCAAAGTGGAAAGTGTGAACCCTAGGTTTCTCTACTTTTTTCTTAAAGGTTTGGATGTTAACATTTTGTCTGGACAAGAAAAAAATAAAGCATTTCTGAATACATGACTGTCACTGTACATTAATAGACTTGTGCTCAGCGAAGACAAGAAAAAGATCCTTCTCCTAGGTTGTTTGGTGAGTGTGTAACTACGGGGAGTCTCTTTGAGCTTTGGTCGTCCATGCAGGTGGCCTTGCTATCTCTGCAGAGGACATTCAATGTGGGTCAGTTGCTTCAGCTGTCTCCCATTTACTCCCAGACTGGAGTGATGGGAATAAAGGAGTGCTCTGATTCTCCAAAGGGCCTGAAATAGACTTACAGTTTTTTACCTGGGCCCTCTGGTCAATCCCCCCTCAAGGCCTTATGTCTTTGAGCCAGTCTTCAGCGGCTGAGAAAGCTAAGTTGTTCAGAGTGAGCGGCGTGTTGGTGCACAGTGGATTGCAGCTTGTCGTGCGGCGCATTAGGTGTTGACAGATGGGAGGGAGGGCATGGGACGCTGTGGGGAACCAATGATTTATTGCTGGACTGGGGACGTTTAACGGTGTATAAGTGCTGAGTCTGGAGGGGCCGGGATGTGAGGACAATAGGGAAAAAAGAGGAGAATAAACAAAGGTAACAACTATAACGAGATGGGAGGTACTTCAAATCTGATCGCTAAAGGAAGATTTGGATTAACTCAACTAAAACAGGCTCCAAATTACTATCATGACCATCAGTCTGCAAGGTTGTAATGAGAAAATCATGTGCTGCTCTCAGAATAAAACAGAAACCTCTAGAGTCCACAGCCAAGGATTTCAAGAGAACATACAAATTACTGATGAGCCTTTCTCTCAGTGCTTTGCATTTAAACAACACTCCTCTAACAAAGTTCCTCCTTGAAAAGAAAATAAGAGTAGAAATAGTGGGAGAAAGCATGGAACAGAGCCTGAGAGAGAGAGAAAATAATAAGATTGAAGGAGATAAAGGAGGAGGAGGAGAGAGACACATCATGCACGACTAAAGTAGTGGGCACGCACAGATAATGGCATGCAAACATTATAGCTACGTGTGTCTCTAATGGCATGCATATGTACTAGTGTGATGTATACTGTTTACATCCTTAAAGCAGCCGTGCAATTTGTGATAACTGAGTTTTTTAGATATGATTTAATAATCCAGATTAATCTCCAGCAGTGTGGCATAGCTGATTTAATATCTGAGAGCTGGTAATGACTGTCTGTCTATGGTATTAGCTGCAGTCAGGGCCAGCTCTCTGACTCTGGACTCTGGATGATGGAAATTCATTAACATATAATCATGGGGGAAACTTTTTAAAACAGCAGTTGTGCTAGCAGATACAGGAAAGAGAGCGGGGTTAGAACATAGAACTGTGTGTACTGAGAAAGCAGAACCGGGATGCAACTAACAATTATTTTAATAATCATTTCATCAGCAAATCTTTTTGTTTTTAATCAACCAATGAATAAGAAATTGTTTCCTCTCCCCTTTTTTAAAAAAATGGAACACAGAAGTCCTGGACAATTAAAATAATGTGAAATTATAAAAGATTTTTCTAATAGAAGAAAAACTACATGTTTTAGAATTTTGCTACGTCAAAAAGCTTTAAAAGGCCACAGAATAAGACACAGTTATATATGTAAAGAAAAATTCACAATGTGAATATGCTGATGGTTATATACATTGAGAAATAGAGTTAGTCATGATACCTACTGCAGTTTATTTTTTATCAAACAATTATTTAAACGTCAGCGATTTATTAGTAGTAAAAAAATTCTAAGAATGATTTGTTTTTGTTGTCAGTTACAGTTCTTCAGAGACAGAAAATATGTACAGGCCAAAAAAACTGATATTAGCAGGTCAGACCAGGAAAAATCAGAATCAGCCAATGATGTTACAGGATTTGTGCTCCCTATATCCAACAAATACAAGAACATTTTATCCCAACTTTGCAACTATCTCTAATAGTAAAGTAGAAGTCATAATCTACTGTTAGAGAAAAAACAGCAGACTTTAGAGATATGTGTAATACTGTGTGGCACATAGCTCTAAAATGTGCAGTTTCATTTGTACAAGGAGAATTGACTTTTAGGGGAGAACTTATATTGATCAGGTTGATGAGGGGAAATAAAGCTTTTGTTTATAATCTCTTATGCTGCTCTTATTATTTTTTATCAGAAAAAAGAGCAGGAAAAGCCAGTCGAACTGTAAAAAAAACATAATTACCACCGTTGATTACAGATATGTCAATTTCGCACAGGATTAGTATTACTTATGGACCTCTGTGTGAGCTGAAATGGTAATTAATTGCCCCTGGAAGATTTTTTCACATGAGATTCACAGGACTAAAAACAGGCATCCTGTGTGATTATAACAAATTACCAGAGGTCCCTAGGCAAGGTTATTATAGTTATTTAAAACTAAATAATAACGAAAACTAAATTTCAAAATTCATTTAAGCTAAGTGAAACTAAATAAAAACTAAGCTTTTCAAACTAGAAAAGCACTCAGAGAGCAGACCTCGCAGACCTCTGCCATTAGCCCTATCTCCCAATAGTAAAGAATCCTTTAAAAAATTCCTGGATCCAGACGGTGATCCAGATCAGTCCCAAAATCTAATCAGTTCTCCCTTATGCCATTTCTGACATTTCCTGAAAATGTGATCAAAATCCACCCATAACTTTCCGAGTAATGGTGCTAACAAACTAACAAACAAACTAACTACCTAACTAACTAACTAACAAACCCTGCCGATCACATAACCTCCTTGGCGGAGGTAGAAAAAGAAAGCTAACTAAAACTGTATAGACTGCTTTCATAACTAACAAAAATGAAATATAAATGGAGACAAAATATCCCTAGTTTTAGTCTTTGACACATCAACACTGACTGGGGAGTGTAAAATGGCCTGATTTGATTGGTTAAGAGAGTTCACACAGTGGTAGTTTTATGTCTGGAGTTGTGTTCAAAAATAATTTTTAAATAAATACAATAATAAGTGAAGAGTAGACTGTTTGAATATGTTTCTAAAAATGTATGATGTTCATTCAGTCCTGACATGTACTCGAAAAAACAAACAAAAAAAACCCTGAAACTATTAAATACAAAACTAATTAAACTATTTTTGCAAAACTAAAACTAAACTAAACCAACAAACCAGCTGTAAAAACTAATTAAAACCAAACTGAAACTGAACACAGAAAGTGAAGTTGACATAAAATAAAAACTAATGAAAAATTCCAAACTGTTATAACCTTGTCCCTAGGTAACAGTAATCCTGTGCGAATAGGGCATAAGACTGATCAAATCTGCCACCACCACACATACACCAGCTTTTCGAGGAAAACAACAAAATGTGCCAGTTTAAAGACAGGTAGGTGTTAAAAACAAACAACCCCTTTATATTAAATATGTTTAACATTTTCAAATAAATCTTTTTCTTTGTACAACAAGATCCTATCTTTTTTATAAATATTGGTCTTGGGGCTCTTCTTATATTGGGGTCAACACAATATCATTCAAAGCTTTAGTCAAAAACTCAACTCCAAATATTTGTGAGGCACCACACTAAACTTCTGAAGTAACCTACATGATTCTTTTGTTTTAAGATATCTTAAAAGGGTTTCTTAATCAAGGTGAGTGTCTGTAGCATTTGCTTTTGAGTTTTAAACTCAGACCAATACAGTAATGAAACTGTAACAGACCATTCATACTTCCTCTATTCCACCACAAGGAAAAGTTAGAACAGTGTTCTTTATAAGGCATCCTCGATGTTTGATTGTGTGGCATTAATGGCCATCCTGTCTGCCAAAGCTTTACATCTTACATAAAGCTTGCTTAGTCATTTAGTCATTGTGGTTTTAGCACCACAAAAAGTGATTTGCATTGTAAAATACAAGCACAAACACAGCAGGGAATATAAAGATATAGCGAGGGAGAAAGGAACCAAAAACACATCATTTTTGCTACTGTTTGCAAGCTCTGCACAGACCTTAGAGATGCAGTGTGTTCATTTTATCATGGGTGTCAAGGGTCTTATCAGAAAAATGGGTTAGATTGTCTAGATTCTAGACAACATGAAAAAATAGGGCAGAAGGGCCATGTAATGAGCTGGCCAAGGTTGGCAAATGGAGGGAAAAAAAACAGATGGAAAAGTGGCCCAGTTCCCTACAGTGTTCACTCTGAGACTGTTTACATGTAGTAAGCTGTTAACATGAATAAACGTAAAAAATAATATCTGCACTTCTTTAGCTGCCAATTTGTGAATGAATACTGGTAATTCAGGGATAATGCTACTCTACAAATCCACTTACTTCAGCCAACTGGATGCTTGATTGTTATGTTTATTTTCTTTTTGATATCATTTTCTTCTATGTGACACTGATGCAGCCATAACCCAAACTTGAAGCAAAGGGACTCTGACAGAATGCATTGTCTTGGTTCAGTCAGGAACACTATCATCATACATTTCACCATTCTATTGCAAAATGGATATACAGCAGAGAAAGCTCTGCTCAAAAGATGTTTCCTGGGTTAGTCAATCAGCATGCTTTGCCTTTCCAGGGAGCACATGGCTAGAAACCCCCATATGGATAGACACACTTATGGCAATACATATTGAATGCAATAAAATTAGTTCAAAAGCAATTAATCCATAGTTGTATGAATCTGAATGAGGGTGCAACAACATTTATGCTGTTAAAGAGGAAGCTGCCAGCAGCATCAGCGTGGTGCATCAGCATTAATGCAAGGAGGAATTAGTGACAGGTATGGCCTATTCAAATACACCACTGTGTTGAGAGAAAGAGCTTTGATTGGCTGTGGGAGCTGGGAGGCGATAATTAGGATCAGCTGACCGTCATCTGATCATAGCTGGGCATATGACTACCGTGTCAAGCATGAACTAACACTAGTTTTCATTTGACAGTCATTCTGTCCCATAAATACAATCAGTGAGACAGGCCAAGCAGGGCCGTACATGGGCTTGTGTAGAGTCAGGCCAGATTTTTTTGGCCCGATCTAAACTCAATTAGAAAACCCTGTCAGGGTAAATTCAGCATCTTTGCATCTGCTACAGCTGTGCCCTTCAGACAGCTTTGGGTGATAGACAGCAGAGCACATGAGAGGAGTGAGGGGACGCAGGGAGTATTGATCAGGTCTGTTTTGTTCAGCTTCACTCTTCAAACTAAGACTTTGGCGACTTGGAGTACATGCTGTTCTGTAAACACAAAAAATGATGCTTAAAAGAGGAGCTGGCTTGTTGTGTGGTTTGTAGTGGTGTCTTGGAAGTCAGACTTTGATACAAATTCTTTGTGAGGAGGTTTTATGAGGAGAGACTTTGAGATTCTGCTAGATCTGTGCAAGAGGATCTGGCTGCAGACCTCTATATGGTGGGACATTCGGCTGCACACCACAAACCTAAGAAAACCCAAAGAGGCACCTGGACCCTAAAGGTTAGGATTAGGGTATGTGGGAGGGGACAAAATTAAAAATAACACACCAAAAACTAAGGAAAAACCCAGCAATGGTTAGTATGTCACTTTCTGCCCCATTGTTGAGGTCACCCTGGATCTGTAGCCTTGCGGCACCATAGAGGTCTGCAGCCAGATGCCTCTCAATCTGTGTGAAAAGGGGCCTTCACATGACTACAGGGCCTCATGATTTAGGTGCTCATATGACTTTGATCTAACTGGTGCCTCAAAAATGAGATTTTTCTGGATTAATTATTTCTAAATTGTTCTCTTCCAAAGCTTTGTGGTGGCCCAATTTTGTGGCCCAAAGAAAATAGTACTGCAGTATATCAACCACAATCCTTTGCTGTAATACATTATCCAGTCTCCAGATTTTGCATCATCTCTTTTTATCCTTTTGCAATGTTCACTGGATGTATGGGGCCTTTTAATTTTTGTCCCTACTCTAAGAGCTGCTGAGACAAATGCCCCAATAAAGATATCTATTGGCTGAGTGAGCCATTTGTCTTTTGGCATAAATCCCAGGCCTTTTTTGTGTCAAGGTGCCAAATAAAATGTGAAAAAGCGAGTAAAACTACCATTCATAGCCATGAAATGCTCATTTAGCATGCATGTGTGAGTAAGAATACTATTAATGTGTGCAAAGGAGGATCTAAATAGCACTGATTTAATCTGTATTACTTCAATCAGTGTGTTATCTGCTGTTCTTGTATAAAACCATTAATAAAACACAGAGGTGATTGTTTTGTAAAGGTAAAAATTAAGTTTTGTACTTTACTGTTGAAGAGGGGCTTTTGATGCTCTCAGACTGTCCAAACAGCACTTCTTTTTTAAGTTTATAATGGGCCTTTAGCCCAGGGACTCACTATTGATCACTGCCCACACCTTCCCTTCCCTGCACCTGTCAATGCACAATGTTCAGCAGCTTTGTCTGCTTTCACTTTTAGACTCTGTTATCCTTTGTCCTGAAGCTTTCATTTTTATTTCTAAGGCAGAAATATGTAGATATGATTGCAATCAGACAGCATAAGCACATTAAACAGCGTGTGATCAGTCACCCAAATTGTTGATTGAGCACTCTACGTGGTAACTCCCAAAGGAGCTCTGTGCAGGAAAGAAGGCCATCAGTCTCCCACTAATGATCATCCCACCCCACAAGCCCGGATTCGTTTTAATGTACCACATTCAACTAACACAGAGATTACTGCACTTCCTATCACACTCCCTAAATCCTCCTGCCTCCCGCTCACTGTCCTGTCCAGTTTCCCCCTCCTTTTTTTTTTTTTTAACCTACAGTAAGATTCTGGCTATGGCTATATTCTGCCTAGGCTCCCTTGACCCAAGCTGGTAATGCATTACTCTCCGGATCAATTGATAGATTGGCCCTGTCGGAGCTGCCGTAACTAAATCAGCTGCTCCTGATGATTCAGCACCAGCCAGGGAGCCGGGCCTGCTGTCACCAATCACAGATCACCAGCAGCTCAGACAGGTATGGACATTCTCCTGTCACTTGAACCTAATTTATTGCCAGCTACCACATTGATTAACCTTGTGCTGTGGTTCAGGTTTCCTATAAAAATTAGTGTGTTGGGAGGGGAGAGGAAGGTGTAAGTGACTAAATGAAGAGGGAAGACGAAACATAAAGGTGAGTGGATGTTTACATTTGATTACAAACTTTGGACAAAAAAAGATAAACTGTAAAATCAGGAAAAACTTTGTCAAAGTGGTGGCTGAGACCAAGTTTCTGAGGCGACTGTATCCCTGGATGAGTCAGAAATAATCATCACATATTTTAGAACATGCCTTCCAAAGCTGAAATTTATAGCAATGATCAACAGGAATTCATCCATTTTCCAGCATTTTAATGATGTTTGACATTCAGTTTAGATGTCACTGTATCCTTCATTTCAGGAGACTAATGGGAGACTAAATTTAGCAAATGATTTCATTCAGCGGAACATGGGTATCACAAAAAGTTCCTCAAACTGTGAACAAAAACCCAGTATGTGTCACTCCTGTAATGAGATGCTGATGATCCCATGGTGCCTGAACCCTCTTTCCAACAGTTAAACATATTTTTGGGGGGGGCTGCAGTTTAAGTAAAATCACAGGAAAGATCAGGGAACGGCATAAAGAAACTGTCGCTGAGATGTTTCTACACCTTTATTGAAGTCAACCTGTAGTAAATTAAATTGACTGGACAGGATCTGGAAGGTTCCAAAGAATACAGTGGCCTTCATAGTTAATAAGCTTTTCCTCATTGTAAAACATTTAAAGGTAGCATGCTTGGAGTTTGCAAAAAACTTCAAATGAAAGCCAAGTGGGCTTTGCATGTGTTTTGCAAAGAAGAGAGGCTTCCATCTAGCTACTCTAACATAAACCCAGATCAGTGAAGGGCTGCAGTAATGGCTGTCCTGCTGAAACTTCCCATTTCCACACAGGATCTCTGGAGATCAGTCAGAGTGACCATCGGGTTCTTGGTCACCTCTCTTACTCAGTCTCGTCTCCCCATATGGCTCAGTTAAGCTGGGCGACTACTTTTTAGAGGGTCCTGGTGCAGCAGATTTTTTTTTTTTTCTCCTTAGCCTTCCCCAGATCTGTGCCTTGCAACAATCCTGTCTTTGAGCTCTGCAGGCAGTTCCTTTGACCTCATGGCTTGGTTTTTGCTCCTTGTCAGCCATGAGGCCTTCTATAGAGAGATGTGTGCCTCTCCAGATCATGTCTGATCAAATTAATTTACCACAGGTGGACTCCAATCAAGGTGTAGAAATATCTCAGCAAAGATTGAAAGAAATGGGAGGAACCTGAGCAAAATTTAAAGTGTTTTTGCAAAGGTTGTAAATACTTATGTCAATGTGATATTTCTTTTTTTTTTTTTTTTTTTTTTTAATTAACTTGCAAACATCTTTTAAATTCAGTTTTTACTTTTTCATCGTGGGGTAATGAGTGTAAATTAATGAGAATAAAAATGTATTTTGAACTGCAGCATCGGGCTGCAATATAACAAAACTGAAAAAAAGTGAAGGCGGTCTGAATACTTTCTAAATGCACTGTAGATGATATCTTAGAGCATTTGATCACAGAAACAGACAGTTTGAGAAGGGTTACAGTTTTCTTAGATTGGCCAAATTGATGAATGTTAAAAAAAAGTTGATGTTAACATGTGAAAAGACTGGTTTGTGTGTGACTAAATTTGACTGACTGTTAAACCAAAAGTTAAAAGTTTGTTCCCACTTCCAAGGCTACATGTTTTCTGAGCAAAACGTAATGTGGGGCTCAGTTACATCATAACAATATGAAAGCACTGAGCACTATAGCTTAAAGTCATTTGAAATAAGGTCAGAGCTAAATGCTGTGCTTCTGTTCAGTGTATGGCGACTCTGCCAAATGCACCAGCCATGTTATTATAAGTAAAGTAACACTGCGCTGTCATGTAAGTGGTTGTCATAGTTCAGGGATGTCAGACTCAATCACAGCAGGTGCCGAATCCTGAATTTGGGTCTAACCTGAGGGCCTAACTGGGTCAAAATTTCCCAGAAACTGTCAGCCTCATCTTCACTGCTAACAAATTATAGGAAAAAAATGTGACATTGATGACAAATGATTTTGAGGTTTAAAAAAGGTCAAAAGTTAAAATTGTTATCTTTAACAGTTAAAAGTACTAAATAAATCAAATTCATGAGTTTAAAAGGTCAAAATATGAGATAAAATTCAAAATTGTCAGTTTAAAAGATAAAAATATAGATAAAAAATTAAAACTTGAATTGAAAAAGTCAATATTTGGGATTAAAAGCTATGTTTAGGAGTAAAAAAAAGGCAAGACATGAGAAAAAAAATCTAAATCATGAGTTTAGAAGGTGAAAATATAAGATGAAATTCTGAATAATGAGATAAAACTAAAAATACTGAGTTATAAAGGTCCAAAGATGAGCTAAAATGTAAGATTTTAAATCGAAAAGGTTGATATTTGTGATTTAAATTCAAAGTTAAGAGTTGAAAATGTCAAAATGTAAGATAGAATTCAATGTCATGAGCTTCAAATGACAAAATATGACTTAAAAATAAAACTGTGAATCTAAATGGTCAAACTATGAGATGAAGGTCAAAATTATTATTTTAAAAGGTCAAAATATGATATAAAATATCAACTTTAAGTCATAATTGTGAGATGCAAATTAGAAAATATGAAACGAAAAAACAAATGTCTTTTTCCACATTCCTTACTTTTTATCAAATTATTTGAACTCTTTCCTATTTCTTATTCTTATGACTTAACAAGGATAGTTTCAGTCATCAAGGTTAAGTTTACATTGTTTTACTGGAGGAAACCTGTAGACCTCATACTGGTGGGCCAGTTATAATAAAAATGTAATATGATCTGGTGGGCCAGGTAAAAATGTGCCACAGGTCGGATTTGTCCCCAGGGCCTTGAGTTTGACACCCCTGTCATGTTTTCACTTGAGAGAGAAACACAAGATAACATCAGGCATACACTTAGAAAATAAAATGCTAGGTCTGGGGTGTTTACATGCAGGAAGTAAAAGTAAAACTCAGAGTTTTAGCACTAAACTATCTGCCTGCCCTGACATGAATCTCATTCTGGCTCTGGTGTCTCAGAGTTGGACAAGTCCAAAAGAGCAGACAGATAAGCCCACCAGTGTGTTAAGAGTGGGTAATCTTTCTTAGCATGGGTGGGATTTCAGCACATTATAATAACGTGCCTGCAGCATCCTAGAGTTGATTTTACTGTCTCATAATTCGTGATTTTGAAACTTGATTTAAAATACTTTTTGCATTCCTGAAATTCGGCACAGTGGTTAATAACAAAGCGATCTATCAGAAAAAAACATACTTTTGGAAATCATTTTGAACTTTAAAGAAACGGAAAATAATGAAGCACAGTTGTATAAATACCTAAAATTCCAGTCCTGTGACTAACAGCAACTTGAGTCAGAGGCATTCACAGTAGATTACTGAGTTTTGTCAAAGAGGTTTTGTCCCTTTTTTATGGATTTTTTTTTCAGCATTGTTGCATTTACCTCGCATAGAGAAGGTGTCACATACATCTCTGTTAGGTACCTGCTTTATTTATTTAAAAAAATACTCTTTGCAAACAGGCCCTGGTAAAATCATTCCTCACATTCTGTCCTGGGTGCTGATTAAGCCTCATTGGGTATGCTGAGCTGAGAGGTGGAAGCATTTTGTTCTTTGTGTCTCTGTGATTTACTCTCTGTTCTCAGCTTGGACAGCCAGGGGCTGTCAGCAATCTCCCAGCTGTAGCCTCTAAAACACAACTCATGGGCCTAATGAACCAAGGCACGATTACTTTAGCAAAAAGCTGCTCTGCCTTAAGAAGGGGAGAGGGCAACTGGGTATTCATA
Source organism: Cheilinus undulatus (assembly GCF_018320785.1). Classification (NCBI taxonomy): domain Eukaryota; kingdom Metazoa; phylum Chordata; class Actinopteri; order Labriformes; family Labridae; genus Cheilinus; species Cheilinus undulatus. The sequence goes on along the minus strand of NC_054868.1, from coordinate 33,461,415 downwards.
AACATGCACATGATTCTGCTTTGTTTCCCCAAGAAAGGCTGAAAGGGGAAAAACCTCTGTGGATCTCATGTCATGTTCTAAGAAAAGGACAGGTATAGAGTATTTGAATGAAAGACCTGTTCCTAAAATAAAAATCACAGGGCTAAAGCGGCCTCTCATTCAAATATTCAATAAAAATATTTTTACTTTTCTAAAGGACTTTGAAAACTGATTCCACTGATTGTCCACAAAGGCATTATTTATAACTAGCCCTAACCCTAAGTTTATCTATGGGTAGGTTGTCCCAATTCTTGTTGGTGATAAGGGGTACAGTGAAGTACTAAAGGTTCATTTCACTTTTATCTTATCTAACTAAATATTTTATTTTTTAAAAAAGGCACAGTTTAGAAGTAGTTGCATGAAAGCTGGCTCTCTTTGGTGTTTTTAGCTTTAGCTAAACTAATCTCACTACATTGCTACATAAGCCAACATAGCTAAGTTAGCTTTAGCAGTGTGAGCTTTAGCAAACTTTTCTAGAGTTAACGTGCCTGTGCAGATAACATACCTACATAGCTTACATAGCTACTCTGTGATTTACACTTTTGCTACAATACCTTATATATGCTCAGTTATATATAGCTAAGTTAGCTTTAGCAACGTAAGCTTTAACAAACAGGGCTGCAGTGAACTTAGCTACACAGATAAAGTAGATATGTAGCTTCCGTCCCTGCTTTGTGAGCTTAGCTTTGGCTCTATTAGCTATGAAGCTACATTGTCCAAGTAGCTTACACAGCTAATGGAGCTATGTAAGCTTCACTGGCTGCATTAGAATGTTTTCATGGAGGAAGAGTGTTTTTCCTGTAAGCAGACTTTTTACTCAGCTTTATTAAACATTTTCTTATCAGGTTTTGCAGGTCAGGTTTTTTACTTTTAACTTTTGATATCTTAACCCTTACTATAACCCTAAACAGAAGTTTAATCAAATTTTATTTTTATTTTCATTGTGTATTTCCGTTCTTAGATATTCGGTATCTTAGATGAGCGATCTAGTACGTGGCTGTCAGAAATGAAGGGGGTGCAGCAGGTATCATCTTCACTGTCAGATTTCACAATAATGACAACCACCTACTGTATTAATGCAGTGTCGTTTCAATGCATTGTGCTTCTTTAATTGTGAACAAGACTTTTACAGAATTGCTCAGAAATGTGCAGTAGGGATGCCATATCTGCCTATGGAAATGTCGTTGACAACTTCTGAAAACAAATCAGGAACTTGAAGGGTAACTAGGGAGCAAGGGGTGTAATGGGACTCATGTGACTTCTATATTTCTTTTCATTTGGTTATAGCATTTGGTTATAAAAAAATAAATCACAGTAAAACACTTAGAATAAAAAAATGGAGGTATGTAATCTTGCTAGGAATTAAAAATAGCCTAATTTTTGTCAAGTTTGATGATACAGCAGGAGATTAAACACAAACCCAAAATAAACACAGCTTATTTTGGAGGTTATCTCTCTGTGTATTAACAGACACGTGTGCATGCACCATGTTAGTCTTAGCAGCATCACTGTTTACATTCCGTTAAAAGCAGAAAGGATCTCCAAAAGCCTCTCTGTTGTTTCCTGACTCCTCTATGAGCACTGATGCCACAACAAATACACATTATTAAGTTGAAGATTACAGAGTATTGCAGGAGGCCTATTGCCAGCAGGAGGACTGATACTGTAGAGATCAATAGACAGATGGCTTGCCAACTGCTCAATGGCCAGGAATGACACTTAATACATTCGGGATCGACCTGGGTTGCACAGTGTCAGCAGGTCGTGCATGCAGGAAACCCAGCGAATTATTATTAAGAGATATTTTAGTCAATGAACAAATGTATTAGTATGGGTTTAATACAATAGCTCTTCTCTAATGGGATCTATAATAAGACAAAGAGCTGCTTTTGCAAAGATCTGCTTTTAGCCAGGCCTGGGTTGTCACGGAGGTAAATAAGCAAGGACTTTTAAAGTACCCCTCTTTTCAAGGAGAAGTCCAGCCATCTAAAACACTTGGTTCCCTACTTGAGACACTTGCAATTATGATAGTGAACCCAAGATCATCTTTTAAAATCCTTGCCCATTCAACATCCTAAAAAATTCACACTAATCAATATAAAAAAAAGGACAAGAAACACAGAACATGCAGAAGGATTGATAACCCTTTAAACTCTATCTGTTCTTCTAACATATTCAAAATCCCAGAGTCTTCCTCCTGAAATGATTGTGCTCTTCCAATGTTAGTCCCAGCTTGAACACATGGGTACGATACATGGTCCATTTTAAACATAGCAATAACTCAGCAGCAGCAAAGGCCCATTAGAGGTTATCTGAGAATTCAGTCTGTAGCCTACTGGTGAAGTTATAGGCTCTGCCTTCTCAGTGATGTATGGCTCTGTTTAGGGCACCTGAGAGGCTGCCATGTTGATCGTATCTCAGTGGTAACTTTATATTCCTATTGCCAGGAAAACGGTGCAGGAGGAGAATAAGATGTCAAAGTTAGGGTTTTTATTCAGACTTTCTTTAAAGTAACTGAATGTACCTAAAAAATGGGGTTACAATTATTGAAAGTTCTTGAATATTAGCCTATAAGTTTATATATTGCTTTAAATATTACACTGTAAAAAATGTCCGTAGAAAATACGGCAAAAGACTGTCAAATAGCAACAGTAAAAGACCGTAAAACAAATAAACATATATTACTGTATAAAATACACAGAATTGCTGTAAATCAAGCAACGGTATGAAACATAAATTTTTACAATTAAAGTACGTAATAATTACAAAATTGTACCGTTTAAACGAAAGAAGATTGTGAAAATAAAGGAAAAATACTGTAATCTTCAAGACGGGCAATTACTCTAAATATTACAGTAGTATTTTGTTAAAATTACAGACTTTTCTCTCATGTACATTTAAATTCACAGTAAAAATCTGTGAAAAAAATTGCAATCACATACCGTAATTTTAGCAGGGACAAGAGGTTAAAAATACTGCATGATCAGGAAAGTTCTGTAGAAAATACAGTAAAAACCTGTCAACCTGCAAAACCTGTGAACAAGCACCAATTTGTTGTTATGTTCACATTTGTTTCTCAGTGCTACACCACATGATGCTGCCTTGTGAAATAAACGGACAGTTACAGTTAATATGAAAACCTTATTGAAACCAAGAATGGTACCAAAAATCATTTTGTTTGTTCTTAATTTGATGGATGAAAGTGGTCAATTATTTTAGTTTAACTGATTTATTGGAAAAGAATGATGTTAATTGCTCTCACAAAGAATGCCATTGCATTTGTAAAGCCATTCCACTTCCTTTAATGCATCTAACACAAAATACATTGATGTACTTTAATGTTTCAGTCAATCTTTCAGAACTGGAATTGGATGACACATATTACCGATAGGAAATATAACAAGGTAATTGGAAAGAACTACTTTATATATACATAAAGAGAGAGAGAGAGAGAGATACATACTGTATATATAATATGTATATAATACAGTTGAATATATAGTATATACATTATATAAATACAATAGTTATTTTTACTGGTTAAACAACTTAAACATGAATGCAAATAGAATGACAAGAAACCCTCCATAATCAGTTTTAAAAATGAATGGGAACTGTACATATAGTCTATCAAATTGATTTCTAAGGGGAAAAAAAAATCTTAAAAAAAAAAACAATATGAAACCATGGTTTAGTTTCTGAAATTTTAATTTACTTCTCATACCTTATGTAATTTAATCTAAACTTCTCTTTACCTGTATGTGGGGTTATTTGTGTCTAGTAAATACGTTTTGTTTCATGTGCCAATGCTGTATTAACTATTGGAATCTGTTCAATAAAGTTGTATCAATATAAAAAATAAATATATAAAAATAATTTTGAAAAACTGTTTCCCGTCGCCATTCAACCCTGTCTACACAGGAACGTTTTCTATTCTGTCTGTACTAGAACAGCGATTTGGGTGTTTAAAAATGGAACAATTTGGAAACGAGCTACAGAGTGAACAGCTTTCAGTCACCTCCCTCCATGTACACTAACAGTGCTGCTTTCTCGAAATGCGTTTGCGCACTGTGGTTGCAGTCAATTGCCATGCGCGACACGGTTTCGCAGGCGCGGGAAAGAAGGACCTTATACGCATGCGTGTGTGTGGTTCGTTGGAAAATCAAACCGCCGACGGCTGCCTGGTAAACTACAGCGTTTTCGTGTCTTCTGTGGTCTCGTGTGCGCGGAAATATTTCATAAAGTTGCTGTCTGCTCGTAGAACGAGCTGCAAACGAAGATGGAATACAAAGCAGGACATCGGCGTGTATTAATTCGACGTCACCCGGAGCATCAGCCTACGAGCTATTGGTAAGGTATGTAGAACTTCTTTTGTCGTAGTGTCAAATATTTCTTGAGTTCTTTTCATTCAGTAACACCACGTGTTTATAGGTAGAAGTTAAATGGGTCAGGAGGCATTTTGTTTCAGTTCTAGACCAGCCAACATTGCTGTTTGATTTGTATTTTTTGCTGTCATTTTAGCGTGGAGAACGTTTAACACTTGCTGTGTTGGGGACCATAAGTGAACCCCAAGCTCAGAGCTAACTCCGCCCACTTCAGACTTTTGAAAAATGCACAAAAAATGGGCGGTTGGATACTGGGAACACTGGGAAGAGGGAAAGAAAAAGGACGGAGTTTTCCAGATGAGGTGGGAGTGACCGTGAGGACCGTGATGTCCCCTAGCCAAAAAGTGAGAGTCCCGCCGCAGCACTGATGCTTCAGAGCGACCTAAGGTGAAGGATTTTTTCCCCTTCAGAGTCACATTCATATCTGTGTTAAGAGTCATATTCATATCTATGTTCAGAGTCATATCCATATCTGTGTTCAGAGTCACATTCATATCTGTGTTCAGAGCCCTGAGGCAGGCTTTCCAGCTTATTCCTACCCCTCCATGAATATGGGCGCAACTTCCGCTCCGTTCTATCTAAATGGGACTTTGCATAGAAACCAGATGCTAAACGTGACTATTAAAGCAATTTTAATACCAAACTACATAAACTTAGACTGCTTCACCTCAGACGGGATAATATTATTATTATTTCTCTAGCCTCTACTGGAGAGTTCAAATTGATGACATTACTTTAGATAACCTACAAGGGCATATTTAGCTAACTTTAGTAGCTTTATATCGGTATAAAAAGATACATTTCTAGTTTGTGGAGTTGTTGAAATTCTCATTTTACAAACTAATCCCTCTTAAATATGGGAATTATATTTATAAAATTATCCATGACTCAAGTTGCCAGCTCTTCAGTTTGGTAAATGTCAAGTTTTGTATTAAGAATTAATGATAAATTAATACTAAAAGAATCACATCCCCGATGCATTTAGACAGTGGACAGCATGTTGTGAGAGACATATTTAACTTTGTCATAATATTAGTACCATGAACATAGCAGCAGGTACTGAGCATTACAGAAAATATGATTAAAACATTTCAGCTCATTGATTTAACAAAAATGAAGCAGTATTTATTACAGCAAATATTTATTTATTTCAGAACAACCACTGTTGACACTAAATCACTTTAGTAAGTCTTTGGAAGAATCATGTTTTTGCTATTATTGTTACTGTACTGGAAGTTCCACTTCCATTCATAGCTACAGTAGACCCCCAGGAATAATGTGGTATCCACCTTATTTACTTATCTACAGCTTATAATACAAACAGTGTGAACATGTGATAACAAAAATATAAATATTTACAAATTCCAGAAGAATTCCTATTGAAACAACTGTCGTTCTTTGTTAGCGTCTATAGTTAGCTGCTGTACTAGAATACATGTATTTAATGTAGCCTACTTCCGTTTTGGCACCGGAAGTTTCGCCCATATTCACATTTGCAGTAGCGGCCCCAGGAATAAGGGGGATAGTGTGGTGGTGGACTGTGGTGGTCCTGGGCACTACCTGTTGGCTCCAGCACCTCCTAAATGCACAATGGGGATATGTGCACATCAGTGTCATGGCACTAAAGATTTAATAGCTCACTTGATTTTTGCAGGATGCCACAAAGCTCAAGATTCAGAGAGGACAGTTGGAGGGCTGCTCAGAGGACATAAAGGGTATGGTGTTTCCTTCTCTCCTGTTTCGACAAAAAAGAAGACAACCTCTTTTGCCTTGTTGAAACATTCTTGCCAGATGGGGTACCAGTGGAAAGCCTGCCCCATGTATTGTTTTTTGTAGTAAGTGGATCTCAGAAACACTTTAAAGACTCATTTGGATGGTAATGGATGATTTGCTTGTAATTCTTTTCTACTTTTATCATCCTCCCAGGAGCCTCTTGCTAGGCTTCAAGGCAGCTCATGCTATGCATTGACCAGCATTGGGATCCACTCAGGAGTTCCTACAGAGGTAATAATTTTTCCTCTTTAGAGGTAGTTATATGGTATAGTGTAATGCTGGCAAAATGTTTTATTTCCTTCCAGCCATGTGCATCATGTGATACAATATCAGTTATTTTTATAACCGTGTTATTGTCACCTGTAACAACTGCTATCCTGAGGAAGACGGTTCAGGACAATAAGAGCCAAAACTAACAGACTGAAAAACAGCACATATCCCAGAGCAGTTGCAATAATAAACTAGAAAAGCACTCAGAGAGCGCAGACCTCCGCCATTAGCCCTATCTCCCAATAGTGAAGAGTCCTTTAAAAATTCCTAGATCCAGACGATGATCTGGATCAGTCCCAAAATCAAATCAGTTCTTCCTTTTGCCATTTCTGACATTCCCTGGAAATTTCATCAGAATCTATCCATAACTTTTTGGGTTATGTTGCCAACAAACAAACCCTGCCGATCACATAACCTCCTTGGCAGAGGTAATAATAATTGCACTGAATGGAACTGTGCAAAATTTCGTTGTACTTGTGTACAATGACAATAAAGATTCTGGTTCAGATTTTTAGGTTTGATAGTATCCAAATTTTCAAATTTAAAAAACAAAAAAGAAATAGATGTGCAGCATTTTTTTCTAAACCAAAACTGTTGTGAGCAGAAAAAGCGCAAGGGCAAGCAAGATGACATACAGAGCTGTGGGATCAACACACACTCTAAGTGGAGAGGGTAGCACCAGTCACAGCTTAGTGTTGATTTTAGAAGAACATATAAACACAGCAACACCCGTCTGATAACTGCTTGACAGCTGGATCACTCTACATGTATGTCTGCATTTTGTGTCTGCTGTAGCTTCTGCCACAAAACACAAGGGATGTGAGAAGACATTCAGCTCACGGGACAAGAAGAGATTGGGTCCCCTCCTTTTTTGAGTGAATTCAAAAATTGGATAGTACTTTGCAATCAGTGCATACATAAGTGTTCAAAACTTCTAAGTTGACATGATTTGGTGCTTTACCTTGTCTTTCTATTTTCCTTACTCTTTTTAAGGTCCTGTTTCTTCTGCTAGTGGTGACTAGGACTCCATTACTTTATACTGTCTCCGGTATTCCACTCTTCTAAAAGACGCCAGTTATCAAGGAAAAATAATGGTAAGCCTTGCACAGCATTTGTACATACCTCAATAAATTCTTTAGATTAATCTTTCTTTAAGCAACATGAAGCCATTTTATGTTTATTTTATGTAGTTTACACCAAGCACTGCATTAATCTGGTCATGTAGAAATACCCAGAATACTGCCATGCCACTGCTTTGTCCAGCTTGTTCTCAGTGTTCTGATGATCACACCATATGGGGGCCAATACAGTTTTCTGTGTGAGTCATATGTTTTCATTATGATTGATTTAAAATTCAGCGCCCATCATCTTTGTTACAGCAAAATCCTTTTGTACCCCAAAGCATTTAGGGTAAGTGTACCCATTAGGCCCACCAAAATCTAAGTTCACGTATTTTCTTAGATACTAAGATGGTTTATAAACATGATCATTTGTTAGAATGAAGGATTAATCCCTCATTTGAAGGTATATTTATTTACTTATGCATATTTTAGAGAACAAATTAAAGAAATGTTATGAATAAAGTCAAAAGTCTGGCATGGGCTTAATTGGTACCTAAGTACCATTTAAGCCCGTGTGTTCCAAATAAGCCCACAACCACGTTTATTGACAGAAATTTAAAAAATCATTACATTTTTCAAGTAGTAAACATATATTAATTCAGTAACATGTTATACATGTTAAACACAATTTATTTTTTGAACTTGGATTTAATGTTTGGCTTGTAACAATGGACCACCACAAACATGACTAAGTAGGCCTAAACCTAATTTTCATTGGCTTCAGTATTTAACATTTCATTGAACATTTTATTTAATATTGACAAAATTTGATTCAATATTGACAAAATAAAGAAAATGTGTTTGTTTTTAAAAGTATTAAATGACATTACAGTGAATCAACAATATCTTATTGAACTTGGATTTAATGTTTGGCTGTAACAATGATGATTTTAGGACAGTTGCTGTAATTCCTCTTTTTTGTTGGCATTTTTCTCACTATAAACAATTTATTATGAAAAATTAACTGACATAACAATTCTTCTGGTCAGTGTGTGATCTGTGATGTACTCGTGTTAATGAAGTTAGTATAACAACATCCAACATGATTACAGCGAAAAGCTATCAAACCTCAAAATTTCATTTTTTTCTATTGAAACACATAAGATGGGCTTAAATGGAACACACTGGGCTTAAATGGTACTACAGTGACTACCAGGGAAATGAAGATAATATGTTCTCACCAAAATTAAACAAATGTTTAAAGAAATGCCTGTAGCCTAAATATGCTGCAAAACTTGCCATCACAGTTATTCCTCTTCTGCCAAACTTTCTGAATTATCAAGGAATTCTTGTTCAAAGTTTTATGTAAGATTTATGTAAAATGAATCAGAAAACACTTAGTTTGTGTACTTATCATTTTTAATCATTAAGCAGTGTATCTATCAGTAGGGCTACATGTATTGACTAGTGATTAGCTTGCTACGCTAGCTAGCATGACTCATCTTTTCACATAAAACTAAATAGTAAGAAATTACAAAAAACTACCTGTTTATACACAAAAAAAAAAACAAATCAATAATCTCTCAAATTACATAATATGAATGTACTTAACAAGTCAGTGGCTGAAAATGGTTGAAAAGAGGTTCTTTCTGAGGGGTCCCAAAACACCAAAGTTTTGAGGCGACTTTATCTGAGCCTTCTTGAGACTGCACAAATGTAGGCGGGCCTTTTTCAATATCTACAAATGTGATTGGTGTCAAACAAAAACTGACATATAATTAAGAAATTGTGTGATTGGACAAAATAATGTATAGCATAAGACAGGCCCCTCTTTTTTTTTTTTTTAAATTGACTTCAAAGTCACAAGTGGGCTTAAATGGTGCCTGGGCTTAATGGGTAGGCTTACCCTAATACAATACAATAATAACTTTATTCATCCCCGAAGGGAAATTATATAGAAATTATATATAAAATTATATATTATATTTACATGTAAAAGCAAATTCTATATTTATTTGGGTGGTCTTACAAGTAAATATATAAATAAAGAGCATAGTTTGCAAATATTTATCTTGTGGTTCAACTACCTAAAATCACAATATAACCCTTATGAATGGTTCATACCAAGGTCTTTTGCTAACACTTGTGGTTTGGGCTATTGTGTGTAGCTTTAAACCAGTGTTAATTTCGTCGACTAAAACTATGACTAAAAATGTTCATCGACAGCTTTGTTTTCCATGACAAAAACTAGACGAACAAAAATAGATCTGTGATGACTAAAACTGACAAAAACTAAGTTTAGTTTTTGACTAGAATGTAATGTAGTTTTCGTTGGACATTCAAAATCCATGATATCTCTCCACTGTGGGTAATTCTGTCAAAAAACAATGCAGCTGTAGCTCTTCTGTCTCTCAGCTATAGAAAGCAGGGACCCCAGGTTTGGCAGGGTGCAGAGAACATTCCACTATGACTTGGTACCAGATTTAAGCAAGACAATAAATGCTTGGACTAAAAGTAAAACCTAAAATGTGAGGACTTTTTATGGACTAAAACTAAATGGACAGAAATGACTAAAATGTGACTGAAACTAAAATTCATTTCACTTAAAGACTAAAACTAAGACTAAAATTAAAAATATATGCCAAAATTAAAACTTCTTTAAACAATGAAATCAATTCAAATTTATGTTTAGTTTTTACAGCAATAGCTATGTCACTTTTTTGTGGTTCCGTATCTTCTTGGATATGTGAAGGAGGGGGGAGCTCAGTGGATACAAGCCTGGGCACCACAGCTCTAAACTATAAAGGAAAAGCAAATTGCAATTAATATGTCATAACTGTCTCATTATAATCAATAACGGAAAAAGTAATTGGCTGTTGTTAGGTGATTGCTGACTTAATAGCTGGCACTTGTGGGTACATTTGCGTTTCTTCACCATATTCTATTATAGAAATGATCTGTATGTACTGTACACACTGTTTATTTTATTCTGTTGTGCTGATTGTAAGCATGGCTTATTAGAGCCTAGTTTTCTCAAATTTACATCTGTGTAGGCATTAAACTGAAGCACTGAATCACTCTAACTTTGTTTTGTATATGTACTTCCTGCAGAGAGGATGGAGCCAGTCCAAAGTAGAACACCTGATGAACTGTGCTCGAGTCTTCAAGAAGATGAAGTTTCTTGGCCATGTGAAGCTTCCCAAGTGGAAGGCCTTCTTCAGTCAAGACTGGACTCATTACTCTTGAATCATTTAGGGCAAGTGACTTTGTTTCATCTTCATGCATTACACCAAGGACTACCTGTCATACATATGGACACAAGCTTTTTCTTCCAAGATCTAAACTGCTTTGTGAGTATACAGACAAGTTATCAGATGTGTTGAAAGGTTTTTTATTGCAAACATATAACTGCAGAGTTTCTTATTGTTTATCAGAGAGCTTGAATCTTTTGTTAAAAGTAGGAGTATTAGGGCACTACTGCAAAAATCTAGCAAATTAACTGAAATTTCACATGTTTTGTACTGTATTTTTACAGTAAATTTCTGGCAACCACAGCTGCTGGTAATTTACCGTAAAATTTAAAGTAAGGCAGTATTAAGCTATTACTGTAAAATCTGCAAACATCAGCTGTAATTTCTCATGTTTTGTCCTGTATTTTTTACAGTAAATTTCTGGTAACCACAGCTGCCAGTAATTTACTGTAAAATTTAAAGTTGGGCAGTATTTTGCTACTACCGTAAAATCTGCAAATATCAGCTGTAATTTCTCATGTTTTGTACTGTATTTTTTACGGTAAATTTCTGGTAACCACAGCTGCCAGTAATTTACTGTAAAATTTAAGTAGTTATAATAAAATACCATTTAACTTTATACGGGTCTACTGTTTTTATTACTGAGATAGATTGTATTTAGGTTTACAGGATTTCTGGTGTTTTTACAGTAATTTACCGTAAACAGGTTTGTTTCATTATCGTTATTTTTACAGCCAATCCCTGTAGAAAATGTTGTAATAGAGCTGTAACTTCTACATCAAATTACAGTAAGTTGTACAGCAAATTACCGTAAATATGGTTACAGTATAACTGTTATTTTTACAGCAAATCCTTGTATAAACGGTTACAATATTGTATTTTTTTAACAGAAATTTACAGTTAAAAAAAAAACAGGTTTGAACTGTAATATTTACAGTTGTAGAATGAAAACACCGTTTTTTCTCATACATTCTCACCGTAATTTTTACAGTAAATCTCTGGTAACCACAGCTGCCAGCGTTTTACCGTAAATTTAACGGAATTTTTTTTACAGTGTACATTCTCTTTCCTACTGCAAGTTCCTACTGCTTTCTTATAACCTTCTTTTCTTCATTCTACCTCTGTGATCTGTTTTCACAGTTAGACTCATTGTATGTGTAAAGTTATTTAGCAGTAAACCTGCTGTGTGTCAGCAGACACCACAATCTGAGTATTCAGTTGTTGACAGTCAGATAAGGGCTGGTTAGAATGCGAACAGTGAACGAGGAAAGGACAGGGTGTTCTGTTTTTTGGGTTTTTTTTTTTTTTCTTGCTGCTGTAACACTGCTCATCGAAACGTCTACACACATCTCTGCAGACTAATGCAGGAACACTTAAAACACGCACAGTTTTGAGATGATAAAAGGAGATCAGATACTTAAAGATTTGACATTGAAGGTTTAGAAATCTTAAATGGCACAATCACAAAGTCAAGCACAAAGGACTAAGTCGTGTGTGCAAATTCAATGAAAGCGTATCCAAGTGCATCAAGTCTTTTTTTGTCGCTTATGCAGACACAGCTCACACATCTCGCAGCACATTATGCACAAAAGGGTATGTGGCAGTGGAATATAAATTGGATGTGTGTGATGATTAATCATTGTCTCGGCCAGTCTCATAACCTTTAAACAGCTGTGCCAATCACAGGCAAACGGATGAGCAAAATGGCTCTTGTAATGGAGAAGAAAGAATCCAGACAAGTCTCCTCCAGGCAAAATTACTGCTAGGTCTTACAAGTATGAAAACAGGAAACATCAACAAAAAGTAAGCAGAAAAAAGGACCAGGGGATGTGATTCAAGAAAACTGTAGTCATGATGAAGTGATGAGACTTATGACACCTGTATGCCTATGTGATTACAGTGATTACATAGGTGCAAAACTGAACATATACTCAGATCATATAGCCAATAACAGTAGTAGCTCTTGAGAGGAGACTTACATTGTTCATGTACTCGCTCAACAAGTCTTGAAGGGCCTGTCGGACAGCGTTGCACTCAGCCACAATGCGTTCACGGCGGTCGTCTCGTGTGCATGAGGAGTCGGCCATCAGTGCAGCTCCACTGATTATGCTCTCCAAGCGTTCCTCCAGAGAGGGCCGGAAACGAGCCTCGCTGAATGTCAGAGGATCCAGGATGATCTTGTTCTGGAGGGCAAAAAGACAAAAAAGAAGGTCAGGACACAAATACAAAAGCAGCTGGGCTGAAGCATGACCTAAGGAGGACCAAACTGAGAATCTGTGTCCTCGGATGAACTGGAATTCAAATTTACTGAAATTGTTAGTTAAAGAAAAGGGTCCTCTGGGTTTGTATCATCACACATACTGTATATAGGGTCGTTTGTGGTTAGACAATATCCCCTGTGTGAGCAAAGAAGCGCAATAATTCCCTTCTGAGACAGGGAAACATCATTGTCTATGAGTTCTGAATTATGCTTGTCATGTGAATGTGGGCACATAAAATCAGCTGTGAGTATTCAGTTGAAAGAAGGGCTGTCAAACAGTTACATTTCTTAATTGCAATTCATCTCATAATATAAAATTAATGTCACATGAGTGCAAATCTTATTTGAATAAATATGAAAAATAAATAAAGTTGTGTGGAATTTATTATCTGAAAACACCAATGTATTGACTTTATTTTTCAAAAAGCAAGCAAACAGAACTACATCATCTGCAAAATGCAGGGATGAAATTCTGAGGTCCCCGAACCGGAAACCCTCCTCCCCCCAGCTGCACCTTGAGATCCCGTCCATGAAAATCACAAATAGAATCACAGACGACAACACTGGCGGAGGCCAACACGCACTGGAAACGTGTCTGACTTTCTGCTGAGGATGTGTCACTATGGACATACAGGGACCGGATGGCTCACCTCAGTAGCCCCGGAACCCCATTTTCCTGCAGTACCCCCCACGTGACCTCACAAGGGGCATGACTGTAGGCCTTCTCCAAGTCTACAAAACACATGTAGATCAGATGAGCAAACTAGCATGCTCCCTCAAGAAGTCCTGCAAGGGTAAAGAGCGGGTCCACTGTCCTAAGGCCAGGCCAGAATCTGCATTGTTCCGCCTGAATCCAAGATTCGACGATCGGCCAAAGCCTCCTTTCCAGCACCCTAGAGTAAACTTTTCCAGGGAGGCTGAGGAGTGTGATACCCCGATAATTCGAGCACAACCTGTAGTCCCCCTCTTTAAAAATGGGGACCACAATCCCGGTTTGCCACTCCTCAGTTACTGTACCATGCAACATTGAAAAGGCATGCCAGCCATGACAGTACAACAACATCCAAAGCCTTCAGCATCTCAGGGTGAATATCATTTTTGACTGTCGCCTTGCCACCGGGGAGCTTTTTGACTTCCTAGGTGACCTCGCTAAGGATATAGATGAGCCTTCCCCTGGCCCTTTAGACTCCACCTCAGAGGAGGAGGATGCATTGGCTGTATTAAGGAGTTCTTCAGTGTTCCTTCCACCACCCAACAACAAAAACCCCAGTCCAGGTCAGCAGTTCCCCACTCCTGCTGAGAACAGTCTGAGGAGAGCTCTGCTTCCACCTTCTGAGTCATTGGATGGTTTGCCAGGACATCTTTGGGTCCTACCAAAAGTCCTCCTCCATAGCCTCCCCAAACTCCTCCCACACCTGGGTTTTTGCTTCTGAAACAACTAAAGCAGCAGCCCTGCAACTGTCAGTCACAGAAAGGCGACCCTCTCGTTCCCCAGAGAGAACCTCAACATAGCGGTGCTCAGCCGGGGGCTTGTGAGTATCCCCACACCCGCCTGGCACCTCTCACCTAGGGCAACTCCAGAACAGGAGAGAGTCAAGCCCCACTCCAGGAGTTTGATTCCGGAGCCAGAGCTCTGCGTGGAGGTGAGCCCAGCTCTATTTAGTCAGTATCGCTCCACCTTCTGCACTAACTCTGGCTCCTTCCCCACCTGAGAGGTAATCTTCCACATGCCCACAGTTAGTCGGTGCCACTGGGGGGTATCACTTCCATGCAACTGATTAAAAAAACAAATGGAATTAGTAATAAGTCTATTTAAGCTTAAAACTGACCTGAACTTTTTTACGTGAAATAGTCTATTATGTTTTAAGATATGACTTATAAACAATATGTTATTACTACTAAGGAGTGTTCAGTGGTTTTAAAAGTGCAATAAAAGCTACAACAAAGATTTATACAACCAGGGTGAGTTTAATACTTGGTAGAACAAATTTAAAGTGATGCTGTACCCAAAAATTGCTCTGGGTATTAAAAAGCCTCTCCCTGTGAGCTAGGAATGTTCAGGGTTTGTCTGAGGATAACAGCCACAGGAAGGAGAAAAGGTGGTCATAATGTATACAACAGCTTTTGTAGCTCCGGTACCTCATGTCCTTGCTATCATAGACCTTTACAGTACAGTGTAAAGCCACTGAAATACGCCCCCTCTCAGTACACCATTAAAATTATTATTAACATTTTTATATAGCATAAAATAGGGAAATGGCTGTACTTGTTGAAACTACACTTGTATTATTACAATCCTTTCACAGCAGTTTTTTCCCTGCATTTCTCAAAAACCTGGGTTAAAAAAAAAGCTCCAATTTCATGCCCTTATTTCATGTGTTGTTCTCAACATGTCTGGTGAATTCAGAAAATAAAATCCTGTGGCTTTTTTTTCTTTACTGGCACAAAGCATAAGGTTGTAATTTCAGCTTTTCAGCTGTGACGGTTAAAGCAGCTAGAGCACTTTAAAGTGTGTTCTGTAAGAAAATAACAGCTCACATTGATGTGACCTCCCCTCTTCCCTGCTCTGTGTAAAACATTACTCAGGTAACAGCTGAACACATTACTCAAGGGGCAAAAGACATGAATGCTCCTGAAATGTAGGGGTGTCTACTGTATCTTTATGTGAGTAAGACTAATGGTTCCTACAGTATCTCCTATTATCTTTTTACTCTCTGATTTTAATCTCACCTGGAGGCAGAAATGGTTGTGTTTATTTGATTCCAGCAGATAAGGTGCAGAAGCCTTAAGAGAACATGCATCCATACATTTTTTTTTTTTTTTTTTTTTTTTTTTGATTCCCCTGAGGAATCATTTTCTGGAAATTAAAAAAAAAAAATCCAAAACAAGAGGTAGCTGAAAGGCCAGTTCTTGACATGCCTTGCTACCATTTGCAGAGGTAAGTCAAGACCGTTTCTATGTTTTTTTTGTGTGTATGCTAAAGATGTTCCCAGATGTCAATTTCCCTACTCGGCTAAATGCCCAGTTAAAAACTTTAAATAGACAAGTCTATAAAGGAGAAATACTTAGAAAACAGTCAAATTCATCACCAGGTTGTCATCAGTGGGTATGATGTGAGCCTAAAATGCTGTGAAGAGCATAGCTAAGACTAGCTGCTAGCTTCACCAGCCTTTGTTCCTCTTTGCAGATTAATATCATCCTTTCATATATGGCCTCTTTTCACTCTGGTTGAGTTGTTTTGCATGAGTTTAACACTTGATAGCCTGCCTACCACTTAATTGCAATTATCTAGTTCAAAAAACTGTCATACCGTGCTGTTCTTACGACATGCTTACAGCTAAGCTTCGCATGTTTATGTCTGGTGTACTGCCAGGGAAATCTGTAACAAAAAGGCAGCAGCCATTAGCTAAATCTACAGCAGCTACTAGTGACAGAAGGCTTCATATACAGTTTTAAAAGAGCATTTGACCAGGACCAGGCCAGTGTTTATGAAAAACGATAGCTAATAGTCCAAATGACTTGTAAATCCTGCACTGGCTAATTTGTTTTTCAAATTTAACCGTTTAGCAGGTTAACCTGGTGCATCCCCAGTTTATGCAACTCTGAAGATATGAGATTAATAAAGTTTAGTCCACATGTAGGAAGGTATTTGAAAAAACATATTTTATGTGCATCTTGCACACCAAAACGGCACTTTTGGACTGAAAATGCACGTAATGAAGACTCAAGGGCTAAAATGATTTTTTTAAATCTGTTCACAGACAGCAAAAAAGAGTCCTGGGATTGGAACATCATCACATCAGATGGACAGACAAGCATCCAATTATAGCATAAGATGTACAGAGAGGCCTGAATGGACTACAGAGGTCACTGCTACTTCCAGCAACACTCCAAAGAGCAACAGATACCAGCAGAACTGTGAATAAGACACCAACATTTGAAGCAGAACAACATGTACCTCCCTCTTTCCTCCAAACAGTGTTAAATCATATCTCTTACATCTTTTAGAGGGGTGCACTCAACTAACAGCACTTGGAGTTCACTCTTTCCGTCCTGAAGGTTCAACAAAACCAATTAAATAAGTGCTTTTAATGCTTCAGCGCACAGCCCTACCAAAGTTTCATCTCGGTGTCAACTAAGCTGTAAATAAACAAAAACATTCATCAATTACTCTGAGGGGAAAAGGCCTTAAGACAGAGCTCTGTAGATACACGACAAGTCGTGCAAGTGTTTGGGGAAATAATATGGAGCAGAGGTGCAGTGTTTGGGCTCTTCTTAGCCGGTCTAATCCTGGGGCAGGGTGGCAGACTGTCAAATGATGCGTATTAACATGCAAGGTGAGAGAGGGAGTGCAAGCCTAACCTACTTTTCATCTACGGCTGGCAGGAAAGTGCAGTAAATACAAGGTTGTGTAATAAAAAGAATACAAAAAAGACAGGGAGGTGAGAGGGAGCGTTTGGGGCTAGAGAAAATAAATTGCAAAAAGAAGTCAGAATGTCGGAAAGAAGGAAATTGATGGGAAATATTCTGAACTGGGGAAATGTAAGAGAAAGATTTTGGGGCTTAACTTTGCTAGATTCCTGCAAGCAGGTTTCCATTTAATGAATGGTCTCATAAACACACAATATGAGTTATTCTTACACAGCTGTTTAATTACAATTACACATAACAACCATTTTCTATCCCTTGATAGATCACCATTGTTAAGAATAACCAGGGGTGTCAAGGGATATGGCTCTAACCATGGGCTCTGGAGGACTAATTGTTATCATATCACATCAGTCTATGGAAACAGGTCCAGTTAATTTAACACTGGTCTGTTTACTGTGGGGAAAAAGAGAAAGGAGAAAAAAAAAGATACTTCATTTAGTAAGGACATAATTCTTACGTTTAGTGTGAGATAAACACACTAGAGTGTCTTCAAATAAGACATTTTCAGCCTGTCAGTGCTGAAAGCAAGTTTAACTCATGTTCTCATATTTATTTGGGCCTAAAAAACACATCTTATTTATGGACATTTCATTCCATTCATCCCTCTATCTCTGACTTATCACTGATTCAGCATGAGTAGAAAAGTCTAAAAGTCCCCAATATCAACATTAAAGAATGAAAGCATATATTTAAAATTGGTGTTGCAACAATCAATGCATTACTTGGCAGTGAATTTATTTGTTTATGTTCACACAGTGAGATGTGGGGCATTTTATTTTGTTCCATTGCCCTTTTCTCTCCACCTACTCATAAAACAAATTCTGAAGTATTTTCATTGTATACAGCTGTGAAACAAATAAAGGGAAATGTAAATGACAGGTGCATTAGATTTAGAGTATGTGGACTGAGATGGAACAGATTGTTTTTTATTCTGATCTGTCATCCAACTGTAAACAAGAGGTCATGAAATAATACTTCAAGTCATTTTTTATTTTTTTTTGCACAACTCATTTTACAAACAAATACGGTTTCCTATTAAATAACTGTCTGAAGTAAGGCCTGCAGATTACAGCTTTCAACGCTTCCACTATCAAACCACACTGTGCAGAAACTGCTAGAGATATTCTACCTATGCCTCAGTAACCTCATATGTTTTAAACCAACACGTAAAGGAGATAAATCTTATCGGTACAACATCACAAACAGGTTGTTTGAAATGGCAACAATTGCTTAATTATTATAAATTATAATGTAGTATGAATCAAATGTATGCCATCTAGATAGAACATAAACATTTGAATGTAAACATTTCAAAAATGAAAAAATTGAGTCTATAACATTAGTTTTGGTTGGCCACCAAGCCCAGCGCTGCCATATGTTTGAGATCACCTGATCTCACGCAAGTCCTCATCAGCTGGCTGCCAGCTGATTGGTTCTAAGCATGCTATTGGCTAATTGCACTCATGCTGCTCTAGCCTGGCTATGCTTTGCTGCTCCCTCTGCAAGTTGCATCTTGCAATCCTCCTCCACCCCAGCCACTCCTCTATGCTTTGCTTTACTTAATCAATGTCATTCTGTTCTTATTGATGCCTGCTCTGCTCTGGGTTTTTGCTGCTTGTCTTATATAACCTTAATACGAACAACAGCAATGCAGCAAATAAATAGCTGCTAGAAGAACTTATAAAGTGTGAATCATGTTTGTTTCTTGACAAAGTGGTCATGACTAGAATGTATAAAAAAGGTACATGTACAGTTTAAAAGTTTGAAAACTATCCTTAATACTAATAAAAGAAACCACAATAGATTTTGGGATGTATAGTTCCTTCAGCCTTGTAAAAAAAATGTATGCACACTGTTTTGTAACTTTGCATTTTTCATTTCTTTATGATACTGATTTTCCATAAAATATTTTTTTATATACACAAGTATTCAGATGGCTGGTTGGCTTGGTTCAGACATCATGAATGTTGATAAAAGGATCTTGAGAAAATGTCAATGAGGATTTAAATGCAGAATTTTACACCTGGAAACAGAGCCAACAAAAATGGGAAGGTAATGTTGAGCTCTATAATCACAGCAACAGTTTGAAGTATGGCTGTATACATCAAAACAAACCTTTAAATGGCTTGATAGAAAATGTGCAGCCAAGCATTCTACAAAGAGGCACTGGTAGTTCCCATTAAATTGTCTTTGACATAAACAAAAGCATCTTTGTCACTGGTTCCTTTCTTGTTTTGAAACTGCTATCTTTATGTTGGTGTCTAAATCAGAAATCAGAGCTTTATGTAGGCAAAGAGATACAATAAAGCCACATACACTGCAGATCTCAACAGAGAAAGATTCAAAGAAGAAAGGAACATCAAGGGGAAACTGAGAGCATCCCTTTACTGCTGTACTTGATTGTTATTCCACACAGGATGTCAGGTTGCAATTATCACTGGGAGTTGGGAATAGGCAGAGTGGAAAGAGTGGCAAATGCCTGGTTGACAAAGGCTGAGAGGTTTTCAAGGTAATTGGCGGTAGCTGAAGACATCCTCCAAGAGGCTTACAAATGTGACTGACTGTCAGTTCCCTCAATGTGTTGAACTGCTTTTTAAGGCTTTTTTATTGTCTTTGAAGTCATTATCAGGGTTTCCCTTGAAGGCCAACAATAGTCAGTATTTTTGCACACAGTAAACAATGCTATTGTTTTACTAAGCATCACAAATATGTACAATCAAAGCCGATATAATCCAAAGCTTCCTTGTAAGCCTAGTGCAGTAGAAAACAACAAACAGAGGCACTTCAACATGGAACTCATTCATTTTAATGTTCTCAGCATATATTAAACTGGGACCAAGTAGATCAGTTCAAATTCATAATGTGGAATTTTGATTTTCACTTCTTCCCCTCTTCTCGGAGTTCACAGAGCCGAGTCAGCTTCTGAGCTGTGTGACTGACAAATGGGGATTTAGTGTATTGTTCAAGGATAATTCAGTAGAGCATATTTGCTGACACTCACTTCTGAAACCTTTCATAGCAGCAAATCAAAACCCTAACATTTCAAAACCCCTTTATAGAAAAGATAAATTTATCTTAGCTGAATGCCAGGTCAAACGTTCTTGCTTTTTTATTTTTATTCTGTGTAACTAAGTGAAATGTACTACAACGAAAAGGCAGCCAGTTTGAGATTCCCACATGGTTTGAGGGGAGATGTATTGTACTTTTCTAACAGACTGTTTAGTAGAGCAGTTGTACAGATCTTACCTGCAGGCTGATTAAAGAGTTAAGTTGCCTTCCTGAATTTCTAGGCCAGGCATTAGCTTCAACATGAATGTTGACTTAGACAGCATATCAGGACCAGAGGCAACCTTGTGTGTGCCCCACAAAGGGTGAGGTCATTAGTTTGGCCCCACTTTGGGGCATCAACCAGTGAGACAGGGCACATGTCACATCATTGCATCTCAAGGGGGCCTTCCAGGACTTTCCGATATTTGATGACAACTGTCTTATCTGAGGGGAAGTTCAACAAAGTCTTGAGAGTAGCGCCGGATGGCCTCTGGGTGCCCCGTTCTAGAGTTCAAGGGCTGTTTGGTTATGATTTTGACTCTGTTTGACAAAGCTCTGCCTACACTAGCCCAGGAGGGGTATTAGTCATAACCCACTCTCTGATTGATTAACCTAATGAAGAGTGCCTGACTCAGTGTTAAGAGTTTGGACTTCTATTGTCACACATTGGAATAAACTACAACGAGCTCTAACAAGGCCAATTTGAGTGGGTGTGCTGGATAAGAACAGAGAGAGAAGTTCATTTACTTCTAAAACTTACCAAACACGGGGTGCGTTTCAGAGTACTTGAATATGTCATTACAGTGCCTACAAAATGTGCCATTGTTACTAACAAATACTAAGCCACTACACCTTGAGTTACACCAGAGAACTTAGTGCTGTACCATAAAGATAATAAGGTAATTTATGTCCGTGTATTCTAAAATATGGCAGTGTCAGTTTTCTTTATGCAACCATACATTTTCCCACACAGCAGACCTCCTGGAGCACACTAAATATTTCAAGATTGAGCCTTTATGTCTTTATATTGTTAAAGCAAGCTAAAGTGGGTAGCACTGAATCTTTTATACACCAAAACAGTAGGACATACTGTATGTGTAAATCTACTTCAATGCATTTCATCTGTACACTTTCATGTAGGGTAAGAAAGCAGCTGAAAAGAACAAAAATGTAAGAGCAACTGCTCATGATGTGGTTGGCAGCAACTTCATTTTGGGTTCAAGGACACAAAGAAAGAAAAACTGAGCCGCTCTTCTTTAAATGGAAATTTCAATCAGCAAGGGTTAGCTCATTCTTTAATGTAAATACAGTTTTAATCAGAGCATTTTAATCGAATAACATGATAAGCAAGAACCACAATCTCTAACAAATCATGTTCACTCCACAATTACCTCCAAAAAGGAAAATAAAATGGGCTTTTTCTCAGAAAAAGTGCCAACTTGTGTTTTAGAAATTAGAAAGCTTGGTTGAGTTTGTAGTGGGCATTCTAGTTAAACAATATTCAACTAAAACAAATACTCAGCTACATCAAATATATATACAGATGGTGCAAAAGTTGGACCCCTGTGAACTACAGCATATTTATTCCTTTATAATAATAGGTCAAAATTCCCATTCTTCAGTAGTTTTTCTCATTTATCCACATTTCTAAGGGGGATTTAAAACAACCACTAAATAAGGTTTGAACCTTTACCATGTTCTAGTTTAATTATCATCATATGAATAGTAAAAATAATCCTAGCAATGTTATCAAATCCATAGAAAATTGTGAAAAACTTGGCCTGCACAAACATCCAGAGCATTTTGTTTAATTATCATTATCATTATCATGGGTAAGTATCCACATAATGTAATGCTGGATCCTAACAAAACACTACGAAGTTTAACTACTTGGTGTGAAAAAGTGCCACTTTTACATCTTTTCAAAACAACTAGCAAGAAAAATGTCTGCATTTTGATAATTACTAGAGCTGCCATGTGTTGAAATAAATGAATGGAATTAATCACAGGCTTTGTGATTAATTAATGGTAGACTTCTGGGCAGACTTATTAAATAATTGTGGGTGTAATTTTCTCACAGATGGGTATAACCAAACCCTCCGAATATGTTCTGAATTCAAATCACAATATATAATTCTTTTTTTTTATACTTGATGAGGGAACAGTATTATTATGATATAACACAACATAAAAGGGACAGCATTTAAATGCATGTTCAGGCATTACTTGCCTTTCTTCCAC
Organism: Cheilinus undulatus; assembly: GCF_018320785.1. Taxonomy (NCBI): domain Eukaryota; kingdom Metazoa; phylum Chordata; class Actinopteri; order Labriformes; family Labridae; genus Cheilinus; species Cheilinus undulatus. The sequence goes on along the minus strand of NC_054868.1, from coordinate 33,438,656 downwards.
TATGATGGCCAAGTCATCTCTGTGCTTAAGATCACCAACAAATGTTCTTAAAGGTCTCTGTGACTCTTTATTATTGTACCTGTAGATTTAAGTTTCATTTCTCTCCTGTCGAGGTTTGTCTAGCTGCTTCTGACAATGGAAAATTTTCTGATGTTGCTGTTAAAAAAAAAAAAAAAAATACACTCTTGCAAAATAACAACCACAATCATTTATTGTGAGGAATGTCACAGCTTCTTCTCCGACCTGGTTCAAACCCTAAATGTGCCTCTTTGAATCGTCATGGACTTAAAAAAAAGTAATCAGTGAACATACTTTTAAACCACTGTTTAAGCAGCTCAAATACAAATATCTACAGTGTAAGGCTGAAGTCAGACTATGTCAATCAATTCCAGCACAAATCAAGTGTTAAAGCAGCAGACAAGCCAATAAAAGCCCTATTCGTAAAAGATTGGTACTACCTAGGGATCCCTGTTAATTTGAAATATTTTCACAAGACAATTGTGTTGTAAATCCATTTTGATTTAACCATGTCTCTAATTTGCGGTGTAAGAATTCCAGGGCGAGTTGCCTACTATATTTCAGCATGCACGTATATCCACAGGTAATACGTATAAAGTGTGATTTTTTTTTTTTTTTTTACTGTCTTTGCAGCTTTCCCTTTCCATCAACTGATAAATAAAATAACAGAGGCTGCATGCTGTTAAAGTTTTGACACATATAGGTTATTAATATTGCTTTTATTTCAGTTAATTCCAACTTGTGTTCAAAATGACTTTATTTTACTTGACTTATTTTTTTGTATCTCTATTTCCAAATTTATGGATGTGCTGCTGCTCTCTGTATACCCTGGCTTTTAACAGCTTCTCTTTACATATTCCTAATCTTATGTTAGTAATATTTAGCCAAACAATTCATGCGAAAGACAACTTATGAATAGATGTGTTGCTAAAAGTTCGGTGATTAAGCTACACCAGCTGACCTGAACTCTGACGACAGAGGGTAATTCATTTATTTTCAGAGGGCCACAGGTAAAACAAATCCTGTGCAAATACTGCTAAAGATGCTCTGAAAAGTGCCTATCAGCTATTTTAAAAACAGGCTATTTTTCTATGATTGACTAATCAAAATTAGCGTTTAAATCCATCCAGCTCTTGTCATTTTAATTGTTGCTTTACTTACCTCTGCCAAGGAGGTTATGTGATTGGCAGGGTTTGTTCGTTTGTTAGTTTGTTTGTTAGCAACATAAATCAAAAAGTTATGGACGGATTTTGATGAAATTTTCAGGAAATGTCACAAATGGCATAAGGAAGAACTGATTAGATTTTGGGAGTGATCCGAATCACCGTCTGGATCCAGGAATTTTTTTGAAGGATTCTTTACTAATGGGAGATAGGGCTAATAGCGGAGGTCTGCGCTCTCCGAGTGCTTTACTAGTTTGCACTGTTTGATTAAGGAGTTGACTAGATCAGCAACAGTTTTGACAGTAGACACACTGCAATGCATGAAATATCCAGAGCATGTTAAAAACTGCATTAACCATAGCTGATTAAAAAAAAAAAAACTCTAATTGACAAACAAAAAAAAGAAAATCAACCAAACAAATGGAAAACCTAACAGGAAAAAGCATGGATATTTAAAGCCCAGCTGCTCCAAATGTAGCCTCCTCTACTGTACAGCAGTGCAGAGGACTATTGACCCCACAGGAAAATGAAGCTTTACTTTAGGGATGGATGTTCATGCCTGTAGTTGTCTTGTTGGGACCCTCAGAGAGCAACAGTCCATGAATTATTAAGGTAAGTGGTATTGTCATTTTTTGTTGCAGCCTCATGTTGTGTCGTAAACATGCACTTCTTTGGAATGTAGTCAAATGTCCTTTGAACGGTAAATCTACCACACAAATGTCACATTAAGAATCAAAAAGTAAATCCTCCTTTAATATTTAATGAAGCCAGGGAAAAGAAGGGTAAATTGGAGCAGAAAAAGGAAAAGACACATGAATTAGTAAAATAGTGTAACCAGCAGGAAATCAAGCTAAAAGCACAGCAGTCCTAAATATAGTGAGTGCACGCCCCATTGAGTTTGTCGGGGTCCAGTTTGAACACGTTTTAGCCAACAAGTACTATCCGCTGAAACGTGCACTGACTCAGACTTGTGGAAGCTTTTTGGAGCATAAACAAGATTGGATTTACTGTACACATGTTAATTAGAAGCATACTATGAACAAAGACAAACGCTGCCTTCCCGACTGCCAACAGGGATGAATTCAGTCAACAATCCAACTCTATTCTCCAAATGTCGTCAGTGTGTTTGAGGAATTACACTATATGCATATTTTGAGTTGAGTTGTTTATTTGGAAGTGAGGTGAAAGAGAGGGTGAAAAATAGAGAAAGCCAGACAGATCCAAAGACCCAAAACACATCCACACACACACATTAAAAGGAGACAATTCCCACTGGTTGACGTTGATTCTGCTTCATAATTAAGGCACGTTTAAAGTGACCAATCTCATATAAGCTATATCTTCAGGTGGGAAATAATTGTTTTTTGTATACTCAACATGATTAGGGAAAATAAATAACTTTAAGTATATTCAACAGTTTTAACATAACATCAACAAGTTCTGTTCTCTGTGGGTAAAGCTCACTGAAAATATGCCTAAAACTCAGCGTGTTGTTTGAGTTCTTATATCTTTAAACACTTCCTTTCCTATAAAACTATGCCTGTGTCATCACAAGCATAACTCGGTCCCCTGGGTTTGCAGCACTTGACATCTCTCACTCTTTCCTCATTTTTTAATCCTTGCATGTTTGCCCAAAAAGTGAAAGCAGACAAAATGCTGCAACTTAAAGCCATTTTGTGTATGCCTGTGCTTTCCTCTTTCTAATCTTGATACACTGGCTAACGCAGGTAAGGAAAAATGGCATTCTGCATCCATCCACTTCTCTGCATCTCTGCTATGTTACCATGACTACTGTGAAAAAATGACAATATAAGATAGTTAAAAGCTTTCTTGTTGTTTTGTTCCTGTTCCCCAGCACAGTTCAGAAGCAAGCCAAGGTCAGTTCTCTTTAAAGAAATGTATGCGCATGCAATATGATGAAAAGGCAATCACCAAAACGATGTACTCTACAATATTATGATGCTCAGCAGTGATGCTCATGATACTAAAGGTAAGATATAGCTTGTATTGAAAACTGTGTAGGTTAAATTATGAGTGTGCGCCTGAATGTTTATTAATGCAGCAGATGCACACAGACAGAGTCATAAATCAATCTGTACAGGAGCATAATAAGGCCAACAAGGCTCCTCTCCTGCACAGGTAACGCTAGCTGGAGCAGTGCCCAGGCTCTCTGCCAGTAGATGGGGAATGTAGATCCACAGTAAGCTGCAGGGGAGCGTTTGTGTGTGTGTGTGTGTGGGGGGGTGGGTGTGTGTGTGTGTGTGTGTGGGGGGTGGGGGGGGGGGGTGATTTTTTTTTTTTTTTTTTTTCATTCCACCATTTCAGCTAAAAGTAGATACACACATAATCATTTGGTTTGTAATGTCCTATGTGGTTTACTGAATGAATTCATCACAATTCTTCTACTTTTCCCATCATGTTTACTCAGAAACATTTTTGTTATATTAAACTAAGCTGTGAATTTTCTCTGACCCTGCTGAATTTTAAGGCAACCTTATCCTACACCAAAAATCACAAACAGGAATAAATTGATTTTAATTCTCCCCAAAGTTGAAGCCATTTCCTTATTATCCTGCTCCATTGCCTCTTGGTTGTTATCCAGTGATATACCTTGTTTGTTTAAGAGGCTGCCTGTCAACCAGTGATCATCCTTACGGGTATTCAATGAGCTCACCTGTATCATCTCTTAAATGTGACTTCTCCTTCAGCTATCCCATCAATGTCTCAAAGGTTATCTGGTTACCTAAAGCGATATTCAAGATAAAACATCTGGCTTACCTAAGTACACACACTTCTTTCAGCATTGGGTCAATGCTATTGACCTTTAGAATAGTCAAATGCATTTTTCTCTCTAATGCTGTTTGACTTGACTGAAGCACAACAATGATGTTTAGTTGTTGAATTTGTTGGCAACATATTTACTGTAATAAATGGTCAACATGCATTTTTATATTCCACATATGCATACTGCATGTTGCACATATGGACATGTGCAATGTTATCCTACTTCTTTTCTAGTTTGGTTGATAAAACTATCAATTTGTGCTATTTATCCATCCAACCACCCATCCTTTCATTCATTCATCCATCTACCTGCCTGTCCATCAATCACTCTGTCCTACCAACAAACCCATTCCATCCATCCATCCATCCACAAATCATTCAGTCCATCCATGCATTATTTCATCCTTCAGTCCATCAAATCCATCCATCCATTCACCTATCCCATCTAATACAACATTCATTTCATCCATCTATCAATCATTCCGACACACTAATCCATTCAATCCAATTCACTAATCCATCCATCCATCCATAAATGCATTCATTCATCCATCCATCCATCTATCCACCCAACCATCCCATCCAACACCTTTCATCCATCAGTCTATCTATTCAAATCCACTCATCCATTAATCTGATCATCTAATACATCCAACACTCAAGCCATCTATCCATCCATCCATCCATCAATTTACACCCATCAAATCCAGTCCAACAATCCATCCTTCCACCCATCAAACTGTCCATAAATCAGTTCCTATAATTGTTCAACGAACAGTTTGTAAATTCCATTCATTCGTCCATCCATTCATCCACCTAATTGGATTTATCCTTCCATCCAACCATCCAGTCGTACATTCGTCCATCCAAACAGTTTGTCCATCTATATTTAAATCCATCAAATCTGATCCATCCATCTATCTATTTATGCCTTCTATCCGTTTATGCATCCATCCATTTACTTTGATCTATCCATCTGTCAATCCAGTCCAGGCTTCCTTCTATCAATAAATTTATGATAAGCCAGTGCTATTATGACCCTAAAACACAAATGAGGCTATCTTTAGATTGTTGTTTAATAGTGTCCAGTTTTTAAAAAGGCTACAATATGGGGGTCACCAGCAAAGATACACCTGCTGTTGTACTCTCTTTTCTCATTTGATGTGTTTGGAGAGATACACTATATTGCCAAAAGTATTCACACACCTATCCAAATAATTGAAATCAGGTGTTCCAATCACTTCCATGGCCACAGGTGTATAAAATCAAGCACCTAGATATGCAACTTTTTGCAGAGTCAATCGCTACAGATCTTCAAACTTCATGTGGCCTTCAGATTAGCTCAAGAACAGTGCATAGAGAGCTTCATGGAATGGGTTTCTGGAGCAGCTGCATCCAAGCCATACATCACCAAGTGCAATGCACAGCATCTGATGCAGTGGTGTAAAGCACGCTGCCACTGGACTCTAGCAGTGGAGACGCATTCTCTGGAGTGATAAATTGCACTTCTCCATCTGGCAATCTGATGGATGAGTTTGGTGGAGGGGAGATTATGATGTGGGGCTGTTTTTTGGGAGCTGGTCTTATAAAGGAACTCTGAATGCTTCAGCATACCAAGAGATTTTGGACAATTCCATGTTCCCAACTTTATGGGTTTGGGGATGGCCCCATCCTGTTCCAACATGACTGTGCACCAGTGCACAAAGCAAGGTCCATAAAGACATGGATGAGAGAGTTTGGTGTGGATGAACTTGACTGCCCTGCACAAAGTCCTGACCTCAACCCAATAGAACACCTTTGGGATGAATTAGAGCGGAGACTGAGAGCCAGGCCTTCTCGTCCAACATCAGTGTGTGAGCTCAAAAAATGCGTTTCTGGATGAATGATCAAAAATTCCCATAAACACACTCCTAAACCTTTTGGAAAGCCCTCCCAGAAGAGTTGAAGCTGTTATAGCTGCAAAGGGTGGACCGACGTCATACTAAACCCTATAGATTAGGAATGGGATGTCACTTAAGTTCATATGCAAGTCAAGGCAGGTAAGTGAATACTTTTGGTAATATAGTGTAGGTAGAATCAATGTATCTCAAAGGTACTGGCAAATTAAAGAAAAATAAAAACCAACAATACAGGACATAAAGCAACAACTAACTAATGTGTGTTAAAATAAATGATGATGGAGGAATTTGGTTAAAGTTTTTAGTTTATCAAAATACCATTTAAAATAATTTTACAATTGAAATGTGTTTTGTTAAAATATTACATATATCATCAGAGTTACTAACCTGACATGCCAGATGGATGTGTTTCACACATCCATCTGGGAAAGCTTCAATAGGAAACGTTTGAGAAAAGGCAGAGGATTTGAAAAAAACTTGGAGTGTGATTGGATGAACTTTCTATCACATCTCTACGGACCAATAAGAGCGACAAAACACTTGACGTAGTTGCTATCAGGCTGCGCAGCTACTGAGGAATAATGCAAAACATGGCAACTATAGACATCTAAGTACTCGACTTTTGTTGTTTTTGAAAAGAATACAACTCACTGCTGTTCTTTGTTCTTCTTTTAACGAAATGTTGTCAAGTTCTGATAAAACTGGCGCTTTAGCAGCATCCACGCTAATCTCTTCTTCCATAACTGCACCTGCTCTTGCTGCTGCTTGTTTACGTCACGACTCTGCCACGCCTGAAAGTACTGCCCCTCGTCACAGATTGGTCCTGCCACTTTCTAACCGGGCCCAAACGTCTCAGACGGGAGCTTTGCAAGATGGATTCGCCAGTGAGAAACACAGAAACAGGCGTATCCATCTGCTTTGCAAGGTTACAGAGTTACAAGACTTACTTATCTTTTTAAATATTTAAGGTTATATTTGTGTGAAGAATGTTTAATTGTAATCTTCAGATTCTTGTAAGATTTAACAAAGCAGGAAATTTCAAGCAGCCTCACAGGAGAGAAACCCAAACAGCTATTCACTCCAACACTGAAACTAATCTCACGGTTTTATGTCCTTAAGAGAGACTCATTGTTGGAAGTGGCGGTAATTATGTTTGCTTCCTAACAACAGCAAACAAAGTACAAAGCAATCAAGCACAAGGACAAAACCTGCAAATCAATCATTGGAGTAAGATTCTGCAACAATGGTGGAGGAGAGGAGACGATTAACTGACCTCTACCTCAGCTTTAGTGGGTTTGTTACCCATAACATCTTGTTACAGAGAGATACACCACCAGCAGCAGCCTGCACCACCTCCACAGAGCCAATCTCAAAATACCTGTGACAGTGGCCTTCACAGTAAAGCCAGGGCCAAGGTGTTGGTGAGTGAATGTAGTGATAGGGCCAAGCCTGCCAGACATATACTGCCTTCACAGAGAGCAGCAGGAAAAGAAAAGACAATGATGTAATATTGCATTTTCTATTATCGCATTTAATGGTGTGACAGACCTTTTGCTACACCGGCTTGTGTGCACCTGCAAAAGAACACCTGGGTGATCTTCACACTTCAGCTATTAAGAGGTATCTTAAACCTTATCTCTATGAGAGTTATGGATAAAGCATAGAAAGATCTTTCAGTTATGCAGATGGCCTGCTGGGTTAAAGCTCAGCAGAGATAGCTGAGATTGTTGGCAGCTCTGAAGAACTTTTAGCTTTTTCTTATTTAACTTCATTTACTTGGTAACTAGATAAGTATGTAAAATGGGGAAAAACTTAATGAAAATGCACATCTTTCCCTTCCCTTACTAAGACTTTAGCTTTGCACACATGCAGTTTATCAGTCACTTGCATGACATTGCCCCCTGCAGCCATGGGGCATCTCTGTGCTGGTATGAACTCCAGGCTGTAACAGTTTACTCTATAATGAGGGGAACATTAGGGGGGATTGCATGATATAGGAGTGAGAGGAGCAGCCCCCAGCTGAGCGCAGGACACGAAACAGGCAGATGTTAAAGCCTGAGTTCCTGCACTGTGGTGATGTTTATATAGGGCCCATAGAAAATTCAGAGTGCAGGGATAGTGGATGGTATGGCAGTTTATTCTTGGCTTTGAACCTGAAACCCTGTGGAGCTGTCATGGTTGCAAGAAGTAATAGTAAAGGTATAGGAATATACCAGAAAAACACAGGGAGATTGTATTTTTCAAGGCGAGGAAGAAATAAGCTCAAATACTGTGACAGAGGGAAACAAGAGGGGCTAGGTCTTATTTAGTTTTCATGTTGGATGCACAGCTTTTATCCTTGTATCCCAATTTAAACATTTTTTTAAAGATATCTTGCAACTTTTTCAGGATCTGCAAGGATTCTGAATGCAAAACAACAAAATAAAGGTGCAGATGATAGAGGTTCTGTTCATTTGTGCTTCCATTACTAAATTGGACCGAGTAGAGCTTCATATATTTCCTGCAGCAGTGTATCAAACTGAAACTCCTGTGTCTTTAAAAAGATCGATCACAATACTGCATAGTGTCTGAACTTTGCTGGTAACAGGAAGAAATATCATTGCACAGAAGACACTCTGCGGATCATTTATCTCCTGTTGTTCTATCAAAAAAATGCAGGCAAAGTAAGAAGGGTTTTGAAGTCAATAAAACCTCTGCAGTACAACTATGTGAGTAAGTGATCGGCAGTTAAGGTTAAAGGATCAGAGATTGATTTATCTCTCTTGGCCTTGCTCTTTGATGACCTGATGGAGGGAAGAGGTCTCTGGAGGTTAAGAACCAGTTGTAGAGGACATTTAAAACTTTTGTGTTGTAAAAGTTCACTTGATGGATATATAAGCATTTCTTAATAATACCTAAAAACCTGGCTCTGGCTCTGACTCCATCTGCTCCAGGAGAAGCATGCACTCATAACACTGGCTCTATACTACTACAAGACATTTTTTAAATAAAAACAAATAGTCCAATAAAATGAAATTATGACTTTAAAGTTTAAATGTCAATTGCATGTATTTGAGCATGAGGCATTTACTTGGAAGGACTGTCTGTAACTTTTCACATTGTCATGAATGAGAAAGAAAAGATAAAGCAATGCCACTTTTTCCAGTATCATCCAGCCTTATTTCCTATGTGCTATTTGATTATATAGTTTTCTGTACTATTACATTATAACTTTACTGCAACTTAATGGAAAATAACAAGTCAAAGTTGACTGGAGTGTAAAGTAGGGCTGTGTCCAACACAGTTTTGGTCAAAAGTTATCACGATTCTTTCAATCATAATTGAGATCGTTATTATCAGTCAAGATTATTTACCAATTGTAGGGACTTTTTGTCATGTGTAAGGTTTATTTTAAAAACATATATATTCTGTTGCTTATCTAATGACAGGGCTTGACTCAGTTAAACATCTGACCGAGCATTTTTGGCACATATTTGCCCCTATTTAAAATTGCCCAAAAATGACCCTACACTAATCCTCACTATCTATACTAAAGCAGAAGAAAGTAAAAAGTGAATGTCAAAACAAATAAATAAATGAAGTCAGTAAAACTGTCATCTGACAGTTTTTGGAATGCATTTTAAGTTTAATTAATTGAAATTAATCATGTTAATTTGATTGTGGAAAGGCCAAAATAGTGACCACAACTTAAATGCAATTTATCATACAGTCATTCAGTATCATAATATCCACTAAAACACGGACATAAATGTTTGATGATTTTAAAGTTTTATATCATGATATCAATGACATAGTAATCGATGGCTTATGTCGTTGCCAACATAACATAAGCCCAAGCATATCTGAGGGTGACATCAGCAGGCCAGTCTCCTTAAAAATGGAGCTACTTTTTAGTGTCAATACCTCTATACTTTTAATTCAGTAGATTGTTTAATCATTGACAGTAGTAAATTAACAAGGATGACAAATTCCCTTCACTTTGTTTGCTAATGCTGCTGCCTGCAAGCTGCAATCATCTATGAAATGTTGTTCAGTATTTTTTTTCTCTGTACCTCATTATTGCATATCAAATTTCCTTCAAATATTGTGAGAGAATTTTGAGACTAGAACGCCCACGCCTAGTGAAAAAATTGAGAAGAGAAGTGCCAGTTTGCAGTAGAAAGAATACTGTGCTCTTGCAGTAAAACCCTAGTGCAATGAGCTGTCAGAAAATGTTTGTCATGCTTTCCACATAAACTTAGAACTAAATGGATGAACATATGAAAAAGTATTTTCTACATTATTGTTTAATAATACTATGTTAGGCGTCAGTAAATCCTGCAGTCAGACAGCTCTAAAGCAGATGCCTTCATTTTTTTAGGCTAATCAGCAAATATACAACACATTGTAATTGTAATTATCATAATTGTTGGAAATTTTACATTTTTTACATAATCTGTAAATAGGTCAATTCAACTTTATTTATTCTTACAGACTAATGACAAACCGACTTATCCAGTAGGAAACAGGAGGGAGTGAGTTGAGAGAAGGAGCAGCAGACAGAGAGCGAGATAGATTCAACACAGTCGTGTCAGAGTAAGCAGGCTGAAGGTTGTTACTAGCAAGCCTGAGGGCAAACTGACAATGTAGAATCCTCCAACTTTTCCTAGTGAGCTGCTAACCTTTGGGCTGGCAAAGAGAGGAGGAACACGAATAAGAACAGATTAAATCTAGACTGTGGTCACAGTTAGCTATCTGCTTCTTCATCAGACAGATGTCAGTCACTTTAGATTACTTACTTACTCTCTGTCTGCAGGAATAACTCAATCACAGCCTGCTGGGTGTGCACATGCACCAATGCTATCATTTTTCTGCTTATGATAGAAATAAATAGCATAATTTGATACAATAATTTCCTTTCTCAATTATTTCTAATACAAAGGTAATTTGCAGTTGATAAGAAGGAAGAAGTAATCGCGGAAAAGCTCACTTAATTTGAAAATAATGACAGTTTTACAGCCTTAAATCTACAAAATAAGAAATAGGGAAATAAAAGTCTAAAGCAGACAGACCAAAAACAGACCACAGAAAGTTCAAATGATATGCATCTTTAAAACAGTGCAGCTAATCTTCCTTTTCACTAGCTATCTTCATACATGATGCTCCTCAGCCAGTCAAATTCATTACCCAAACCGGGTTACAAGTGAGCATGGTGAGTGTGAAAATACAGAAACACTTACGAGACACAAGGAAAAAGTTGTCACATTGTGCTTTAGACCTAGAAAAGAAAGAGGGAAGGAAATGTTTTTCATCTAAACTGGATGGACATCACATGTTTATTTTCCCCCACGCTGTGGGCAGTTTAACACCAGCATGCCGTTTGTTGCAGTACTGTCTCAATCATTAAATTTGGTAATGTCAAGCATGACCACAAGAAAAAGCACACTTCTTTTGAGCAATCATACTGACACACAACCAATCTGAATGGAAAATTAATGAAGTGAGAGCCCAATATGATCGATCCTCCAGAATCTTCACACAATCATTCACTGGACAGTGATGCATTGACAATGTCCTCTTAAAGTTGCTTTGGTTTTAAGTCAATATAAACATCCTTTAATTGACACGGGAGCTTGCCTGACACATTTTCAGCTCAAATTTAAAATCCTGACTCTGAGCTAAAACTAAAATCTCTCACTAAAGATCAGAGTGGGTGGGAGTCAAGAAAAAACAGAGAGAAGCAGATGTTAAAGCTGTTACATTCCTATTAATTACTGAAATTATTGAATTGTTTTTTTTTTCTTTGTACTTGAAAAAAGAAAAATATACAGTGCTTAACAAATTTATTAGACCACCCTAACCCTAACCAAAGTAAGGCTTACACCGCAGCCGTGCTAAATTAACAGCATTGGTAATTACCAAAACCATTCTTTAAGTTTCTGCAATGGTTAATACACCAATATGTAGAAGCTCTTTAACCCAAATGATATTTTTAATGCTAAAATATAATTATTGTTGTTATCCATGAATTTTCATATTTACTGATTTACAAAAAAACTGAAAAATAGTAAAGCACATTATTATTTCTTGATTAATATGTCAAATTATAGTTGTTTACTTGCGGTCCTGAACAGAAAAATTAGTTTTAGTGGTTGAATGTTATGCTTGATTCATTCCTGACTTCTCAGAGAAGCCCAGTGAGCCGGCTCAAATTTGGGTGAATTCAGTTTGAAATCCCTCATTCCTACGGTGGCCCTGAGAGCTCACAGCACTGCAACTTAAGAAAACACATGCAAAAAGACAAAACACAAGCAAATTAAGAAAACATCTTCATCAATTTGACAACACATGCGCAGCATTTAGAAAACATGCTGCAAAGACCAACACAACACATTAGAAAAACGCGCTGCAAATACACCGCAACACATTAGAAAAACGCGCTGCGAATAGACCGCAACACATTAGAAAAACGCGCTGCGAATAGACCGCAACACATTAGAAAAACGCGCTGCGAATAGACCACAACACATTAGAAAAATGCGCTGCAAATACACCGCAACACAACGGAAGTGTTTCCAGAGGACACTTAAAAGTGATGCACACAAACATCTTCATCAATTTGACAACACATGCGCAGCATTTAGAAAACGCGCTGCAAAGACCAACACAACACATTAGAAAAACGCGCTGCTAATAGACCGCAACACAACGGAAGTGTTTCCAGAGGACACTTAAAAGTGATGCACACGTTTGGACACGCTTATTGATGTTGTTGACCATAGATATGGATATGTAGATGACGCGTCCACAGCTATTAAACGTAGCCGCTCTGCATCTGGCGGTCCGCCATCTTGGAACTGGCGGGATTAGTGAACGCTCATTATAAACAAGCCCAGTAAAATCCGCCCTACCTTGCTTAGTCCTGAACCAATCTACATGAAATTTGTTTTGTTATAAAGATGAAAGCTTGAACATCATACTTATTACTTACTGGAGTTAAATCGAGGTACTTATTGTGGGTCTGATCAACTTTAAATTAAAAATCCTATTATGTCTATGAGGTGTACAGGGAACATGTGTAATTGAATATTTAGAATCTATAATAAGATAGTTTTTGTTTCCCCAAATAGATTTATATAGATAATTTCTCTCCCTCTCATCTTGCAACTGGTCTTTAATCTAGGCTACATGCAGGCATACACTGGGAGTCGTCACACCCTTTCTCACCTGATGATTTTTGAGTTTGCAGTGCATATTAGCCATGTGAGGACACAACGGCCAATCTCGGCTTAATTACTCATGCAGGGGATGGATTTCTGACTTAAACACCCACAGAGCTAGCAGATTCCAGTAAAATTTTCTGAGCGGATCATCAGATGGGAGGCAGAGCGAGAGAGAGGGAGCTACATGAGGAAAACCAAAGTTTCAACAGGTAGAAGTCCCGACGAGTTACGTGATTTCTAATTTCTCATGATTTTCTTCTATATGGTACAACAAAAATTGGCAAAACAAAGAAGGAAAGAGCAAAGTTAAAGCTGAATGTTCCTGGCTTCTTTGATCATCTTTATGTTGTCTAAAAAGCCTAAATCAAACTGATACTCACACTGTCTGTACAGCGCGGTGCACACTGACTCTCTCTCTCTATGCGGTGCATATAATAATGCTTATCGTTAAAACGAGAGAATTTTCCTGCATTTAAGTCAAATACTAATCTTCTGATGACTGATTTATTGGTTTGTGGGACAGCAGAAAATGAAGGCAAATATATTTTTGGAGTGGGCGATAAGAACTGCGTGCTTTACTAACGCCAAAAAATTTTATATCACCTAGTTGTATATTTTAAGTATTGTATTTAATGACATTAAAATAACACTGAGTAAAAAAATAAATACTTAAAGCCAGGAGGTGCTTTCTGCCAGCAACATTAAAATGAGCAATTTGGCTTTTAACAATCAGATTGACGGTCAGTATTACACCTAGTGAAAGATTCCACATTTCCTTCCAAAACAGCAGGTGCATTGTATTTTAAATAATGTAACAACTTTTAATAAACAACCCGGTCGGAAGTCCTGTACATATTTAAAGCCAGACCACCACCATCAGAGGGAGAAACCCATCGTATCTGTGGGCGTCAGCACAGGAAGTTGGCTTTTTCAATGCTGTCTGCCCATATAACTCGCACTCTCACTCTTTTGACCTTGCCAAGATGGCGGCCCCAAAGCCGTACCATCAGATAGCGAACGCGTCATCTACATCTTGACATCTATGTTGTTGACGTGGATTTTGAGTTACAGTGGTGTTGAAAAATTAGATAAAAAGTGTTTTTGATTAATTTTAACATTGTGATCGCATGATTCAGATATTAGCCTATTGCAGTGATCTGCTGTTAAACTATCGTTAGCCTTTTGCTTTTAATTAGCCTGCCAATTCTCATAACCTGATGAAATAATACACACGGTTAATTCACTGTAAAACCATAGACTGTATATAGTGTGAAACCATGTCAGCAAAACCCACCGGTAGTTTAACTTACTTGTCGCCTATTAAGGGTTCTGATAGTAACTATAGCCAGCTAACAGCGTGTTTCACACTATATACAGTCTATGGTTTCACAGTGAATTAACCGTGAGTATTATTTCATCAGGTTATGAGAATTGGCAGGCTAATTAAAAGCAAAAGGCTAACGATAGTTTAACAGCAGATCACTGCAATAGGCTAATATCTGAATCACATGATCACAATGTTAAAATTAATCAAAAACACTTACTTTTTATCTCATTTTCCAGCACCACTGTGACTCAAAATCCGCGTCAACAACATCAACAAGCGTGTCCAAACGTGTGCATCACTTTTAAGTGTCCTCTGGAAACACTTCCGTTGTGTTGCGGTGTATTTGCAGCGCGTTTTTCTAATGTGTTGTGTTGGTCTTTGCAGCGCGTTTTCTAAATGCTGCGCATGTGTTGTCAAATTGATGAAGATGTTTGTGTGCATCACTTTTAAGTGTCCTCTAGAAACACTTCCGTTGTGTTGCGGTGTATTTGCAGCGCGTTTTTCTAATGTGTTGTGGTCTATTTGCAGCGCATTTTTCTAATGTGTTGTGGTCTATTTGCAGCGCATTTTTCTAATGTGTTGCGGTGTATTTGCAGCGCGTTTTTCTAATGTGTTGCGGTCTATTTGCAGCGTGTTTTTCTAATGTGTTGCGGTGTATTTGCAGCGCGTTTTTCTAATGTGTTGCGGTCTATTTGCACGCGTTTTTCTAATGTGTTGTGGTCTATTTGCAGCGGGTTTTTCTAATGTGTTGTGTTGGTTTTTGCAGCGTGTTTTCTAAATGCTGCGCATGTGTTGTCAAATTGATGAAGATGTTTTCTTAATTTGCTTGTGTTTTGTCTTTTTGCATGTGTTTTCTTAAGTTGCAGTGCTGTGAGCTCTCAGGGCCACCGTACATTCCTGTTCAAATTGGTAAAATGTGGAGAGCTCACTGAAAATGAAAGAGTCTGCATTAAAGCACTTCATGATGCTGGATGGTCTTTGAGACAAATATGACAGGTGATCTAATAAATTTGTTAAGCCCAGTATATACACAAAAATTGTGTTGTTATTAGTTTGATATAATACCATCAGAATACCCCCACCAGTACATTGCACTAGGGCCCTATGACATCCGTGTTAACAGAATGGTGGACGGAATCCTGGAATTGGCCAGTTAAAATGGAAACTACTATTAAAAGAATATTGCAGAAATGTACTTAATTTTACTGAAATACTGTTTTTGTGAGAAGGAGTAATGTTCATTAAGTTACCATCACTCTGTGTTTGAGAAAACAGAAAGATTTTCTCATTTACATTACAAACATCAGTCAGGACCCTGTGAAATTATGAAAGTACTCAAAATCACAATATACAGTATCAGGGCAAACTGGGGCTTCAGGGCCAACTGCAGCCCATATATATATATATATATATTTTTTTTTTTTTTTTAATTATTCTTTTTATTTTTTTTTAATTGAGGCTATTAATAATTAATTTGTGAACATTTTATTTCCTCACATAAAAAGGACACTCTCTGATGGCAAAATTAGTGTAATGGTAAATTCTGAAAAATTAACAAGGAAAAATTTGAGTTTGGGAAAAAATAAAACTAAATGTGGCAAGAAATAAATGGATTTCATAGGGCCCTGTTATCCAAATTATTATATTAGCATCAAAGTTAAGTACATTTGATTTGACAGTTAGTAGAGGGCTGCCTAAAGAAGCTTATACAGCTATAGGGCTATTTATGACACTGAACCATATCACCAGTTATGATGTTCCTGATCTTTGCTTCAGGACATTCTTTGTTTACCTGACCTTGTTGAAATATGAAGACCCCTGGTTTAGGGTCTTGACCGAGTGAAGTTATTGTAACAACAAGCAGAGGTAAACAGTAACAAATAAAATGTATGTGAGAACCATTCTTTCGAGCCATTTTAGAATTTTAGAATTACTTTAGAATTACTTTCCTGTTGTTTTCACTGCATAGCATTTTATAAACAAGTACACTTTGACTCTTGACTCACTCTTTATCCATGAAATCAGGTGATGTTGTCTCTTATATTCTTAAATCTGATTCTTGCGACCTGTGTTAATTTTGGCAGCTTTGCAAATGTAAGTTTAGCCTTAAGATTTAAAAAATGCTAGGTTTGCACACATTTTAGTTATTTTTAACCTTATAGCTTTGTTCTATAGTTTTAATCAATAAAAAGTTCTTACACTTAAGTCTTTACTTTCAGTCACAACATTTATTCTCTTTAAGTTCATTTTGGAAGCCAAATTGTAAATTGATATAAATGTAAAACACTATTGTTGATGTGCATTCCATACTTAAATTATTCAGAATACACCAACAGATTTTGGATGTCCAACAATCCAGGACTCACATTCTAGTCTCTTTTTGATCAAAATTAAACCTATTTTTCAATCTCCAGATAAAGTAGTAATTTGATTATCAAGCAAATCAAGCAAGTCATATCAAGCAAGTGGTATTTTACCCTTTCCCTAACCCTCGTAATATTGTGGCAATTCTCTGGCAATAAGTTGGTATTTTGCCATGTAATTTCATTAGAAATAAGTAGAGAATGTTCTATTTAAATTGCTTGATAATTCCTAGGTAATATATTGTGGCCCACTAAATAACAGTAAGTTGTTCATGGACAAATTATGTTTAGGGTTAGGGTCGTATATATATATATCTATATATATATATATATATATATGTGTGTGTGTGTGTGTGTGTGTAAATTATCATGATCACCAACTTTTATAGACCATATTACAGTTGATGCATCACAGAAAACTGTATGTGAGTTTTATATATTTTGTAATGCAGGTATTAATTAATGTAAAATAAACTATCTGACTGCCTGACAAAAGAGAAAGCAGGCAACTAAGCATCAGGAGAATAGCACACTAGCTGTTCAGCCTTAGTAAAGTATCAGGAGGCTCTGTCCAGCTTCCTTTAGAGCAGACAGAAATATACATATCTGCTATAATTGAAAACCTAGCAGGCGCATGGGGGACTTGTCTCTATTTGAATATGAATGCACTTCTCATTTCATTTTCTGCCTTTTTCAAACTCTGTTTAGCAAAGTGATAACCCCAAACCTCACTCGCTGCCACCCCTTCAAAAGAAATCATTTTGCTAGACACTGCCTCTGTCACTCCCAATGTCCCAACCCCCGTCACTCTTCTGCTTTTGTCCAAATCAGAGGTTTTCAGAATCCACACTTCATGCTATACGGCTTCTGGTACTTCAAAAATGCATTGCCTGCATAAAAAAGAAATCCAGAAGATGTGTTTCTTTTAAAGTGGATGTTTGGAAAAAAGACTAGAAAAATTCTACACATTACCAACTTGGCATTAACAGTCATCTAGTATTGGTACAACAGTGAAGGTGAAGAAAAAGTCTGAAAATTTGGTTTTATACCCTTATAATCCATCACAACTGTCTCATACTGAAAAGCTTTTCTGAGCAGAAATACACCACAGGATAACTTGGGCTTCAAACTGTGTGGTTGTTAAGGAGGATTCTGGATGTGACCTACAGCCTGAGCAACAAGGTTTTTTGACCTTAAAAAGACTGATTTAGGCCTGTATTTCCTTTGGACTAAGTAATAACATTTGAACTAAACAATTGCTTTAACGGCAAACACATTTACAAAGTTGTTTTTGGCATGCTGTTTAACTTAGAATTGTGTTTAGACTTAGAGTACAGCTGCTGTTTGCATAAATAAGAATATCTAGTGTGAAATATTAATTTGAAATTAGTGTATTTTGTCTGCAGTTTTTGAAAGGAGTAATTATGCTCGTCAGAATTAATCAGCCATGGGTAGCCTTAATGTTTGTTGCTGCTGAGAGAAACAGTTTGGATTATTTTTAAAATGTGATGCTGAGTATTTGTAACAAATTCTTGAAAGAATGAGAGCAGCTGTGGACTAACTTATCAATGCTGACATCATGTATTCATTTTTGTTTTGTTGTATCAGCAGATGAATTTAATAACGGACTGTTCTGTATTAACCTCAGAGTTTTGCCTCAGAGATTCCATATATACAGTTGAAACCAGAAGTTTACATACACTATAAAAAAAGGTACATAAACTTTTTTTTTCTCACCGTGTAACATTAAATCAGATTAAACTTTTCCTGTTTTTGGTCAATTAGGATTACCAAAATTATTTCTATTTGCTAAATGCCAGAATAATGAGAAAAGGATTTTTTAGACAATTTTTTATTACCTTCTTCAAAGTCAGAAGTTTACATACACTAAGATTACTATGCCTTTAAACAATTTGGGAAAGCCCAGATGATGATGTCATGTCTTTGGAAGCCTCTGATAGGTTTATTGACATTTGAGTTAATTAGAGGCACACCTGTGGATGTATTTTAAGGCACACCTGAAACACACTGCTTCTTTGTGTAACATCATGGGAAAATCAAAAGAAATCAGCCAAGATATCAGGAAGACAATTGTGGACTTGCACAAGTCTGGTTCATCCTTGGGTGCAATTTCCAGATGCCTGAAGGTGCCACGTTCAACTGTTCAAACAATTATACGCAAGTATAATTACCATGGGAATGTCTAGCCATCACACCGCTCAGAAAGGAGACGGGTTCTGTGTCCCAGAGATGAACGTGCTTTGGTCCGAAAAGTGCATCTCAACCCAAGAACAAAAGCAAAAGACCTTGTGAAGATGCTGGCTGAAGCTGGTGAGAGTGTGTCATTATCAACAGTCAAACGAGTCCTGTACCGACATGGGCTGAAAGGCCACTCTCCCAGGAAGAAGCCATTACTCCAAAAGAAACATAAAAAAGCCAGATTACAGTTTGCAATGCACACAGGGACAAAGACCTTAATTTTTGGAGACATGTTCTGCGGTCTGACGAAACTAAAATTAAACTTTTTGGCCATAATGACCACGTTACATTTGGAGAAAAAAGGGGGAAGCTTGCAAGCCTGAGAACACCATCCCAACTGTGAAACATGGGGGTGGCAGCATCATGTTGTGGGGTTGTTTTGCTGCAGGAGGGACTGGTGCACTTCACAAAGTAGATGGCATCATGAGGAAAGAACATTATGTGGAAATACTGAAGCAACATGTCAAGACATCAGCCAGGAAGTTAAAGCTTGGGCGCAAATGGGTTTTCCAAATGGACAGTAACCCTGAGCATACTGCCAAACTGGTTACAAAGTGGCTTAAGGATAACAAAGTCAATGTTTTGGAGTGGCCATCACAAAGCCCTGATCTCAATCCCATTGAAAATTTATGGGCAGAGCTGAAAAGGCATGTGCGAGCAAGACAGCCTACAAACATGGCTCAGTTACATCAGTTCTGCCAGGAGGAATGGGCCAAAATCCCTGCAAACTATTGTGAGAAGCTTGTGGAAGCATATCCAAAACATTTGACCCAAGTCATACAGTTTAAAGGCAATGCTACCAAATACTAATGAAATGTATGTAAACTTCTGACTCTCAAGAAAATAATAAAAAATTGTCTAAAAAATGATCTCTCTCATTATTCTGGCATTTAGCAAATAGAAATAATTTTGGTAATCCTAACTGACCAAAAACAGGAAAAGTTTGATCTGATTTAATGTTAGACGGTGAGAAAAAAAAGTTTATGTGCCTTTTTATATAGTGTATGTAAACTTCTGGTTCCAACTGTATATATGTATGAAAAAGGTTTGTTTTAAAGGGATACTTCAACATTTTGGCAAATTCACCCATTGCCATAATCCCTATAGTCTTAGTAATAGGTTCGTTACATTTAGTTGTCGGTGCAGCTCTTTTTAGATCGGCGCGTCTCAGATGGGAGCTGCTCTGCCAACACAATGGAGTCTTATGGTAATTCCAGCTTTCCCTCATCAAACTCATCAAATACACAATCCAACAACTCAAAACGCTCTCGTGGACAAGTTGTGACCTGCACATTCACCACACTATGAAATAATCACATTAATTACGTAACATTACGACACATGAAGCAAATACTTGGAACTACTTTCTTGAGTAAACCACTTACCCTAAGCTGTTGAAATCACTCCACCCAGCAGCCATGTCTGGGGTGTAGTTCCGGCTTTGCATTTTTCTCGAAAACATCCGTCTGGTAATGTTCAGTGATTATTTCATTTCATAAAAATGACAGTATACATTGATGTTATTATTTTCTTATGGTTCTATTGGATATTTGATCAACCAATCAATCAATTGATCCACATTGATGGCTTGTAACAGCCCTACTAATGCATATCCTTTGAGTGTTATGACAAGAGGAGAAATTTAAATTTAATTTATATACAGGATATTAATACTTCACAGAACAAGTCCCCTTTACTCAGCCAGCACTTCCAACATCAGAGGCCTCAGTGCTTACTGCTCTTTCACAGTACAGTCAAAGCTGTTACTGACAGATCAGGCTGGTGCAACACATCAAAAGCACATGATTGTTTTATCTTTCTGCTTCCCAGTCTTTATTGTATTTTCTTCCCTCTTTGCTGAATTTAATCTACAACACACCTGCAGCATACCAAACTTTTCTCTTACTCTTTTACCTTTGATTTTGGTGAACATGTAAAATCCACAATAAGCCGTATTTTGCTTTTATTCTGTGATATTAAATGTCTCGGCTTTGACAACAAAGGCCAATTATAATCCCATAATCCCATTAAAGTTTAGAGTAGCTTTTAAAGGAAACTGTAGTATTCTCTGACCTGTCGCAGAACTGTAATGCTGTTTTTCTTTATTTTTTCTGCTTTCATCAAGTGTGGAATCATGTTTGACTTGCATTAAGATGCGCTACGAGAGTATGAACTGTCTACTTGTGTTTTTTAACATTTAACTGAAGCTTAAATGGTTCTATAATGTTCGCTTGATAATACCTCCAGCTTCCTTTGCATTGTTAAATTAACTGTGATAAAGCGGTGGGGAACGATTGTTAAAATAGCAGACAGTGAAGCAGCAGCACAGCATGAAACACGTCATTTGTAATACCACACTGAACAGGATCACCCACTATTGAACTTGTATTTAATAGAATTAGGGCTGAATGCAAAGGCAGCACAAAGGAACTTGTCTGGCAAGGAATTTGAGACCAATATTTTCTACATCGCTCACTTTCTTATTTGCAAAGCATGCAAAGCTTTAGATCAGTGAAACCACACACTGCAGATTACATGATGGTCCTCAGCTCAACACTTGGAGTCATTTGTTTGATGTTCACTCGTCTGTTTGGATTTCACACGATTTGCTCAATGAGAAGGGATGTATCAGCAAAGCATCCACTGGTGAATGTGCAGCTGGGTATTTACCTCTGTGTGGAGAGGCAGTGGGGATGGCGAGCAGGCTGCCAGTGGTCTTGGCAAGGAAGTGAAGGGAGGATCATTTTCAGAAGTTTCTCATTTAACTGCCGCCGCTTTTGCAAGATACAGAGGACGCTCTCACAACCTTCAGCCAACACTTATTTGCAACTGGATGCATTTAGGCTGAAAGTGAGAGGATGAATGCAAAGTAATGGCGATGTACACACTGTGGATGCTTTATTACAGAATCTAAGACTGAAAAAGGGATAAAGGCAAAAGATGTAGAACTAACAAGATGAAGTCAATGCAGAGGGAGGCATGAGTGTGATAGAGAGCAGTCAGTTTCAACGATGTGAAAGAAGTTTCGACAATGAAAGACATTCAGATGAGAGGAGAGGCATCATAACTCTGTGCCACTTTAATATATAAGAAGAATTTCCTTTTTATCCTGTAAGTTAAAAAGCAAAAACTCAAGATATTAAGATATAAGAGCATAAAGTATCAAAACAGGAGATTAATGTGAGCTTTAAAACTAATGTCTTAGTCTTTAAGGAAATGTAATGCTTTAGCTGTGTTTTCCTCTGATGAAACAGAGAGGTTTAAATGCTTAAAAAAACATGCAGTCATTCATGTATTTAGACCACCCAGCAGTTGGAAAGTTTATCTGATGGGAGGACATAAAAAGAGGCAGAGGAGAAGAACTGACCTCGGTATAGATCTAGGAGAGCTACATGGGCTCTGGTTCATCGCTGCACGCTGGCATACTTACTGCCACAGAACACTCCATTATCTTGAAATGACAGCTAAATTGGCCTGTCAACAAAGCTACACTCATCTAAGCAACTTCACTGGTGCATTAGCGCGTCTTCCAAACGTAGATCGGGGATATGGAGCATCTCTTCCATTCTGGAACCCACAGGGGGAAATTAGAGAGTTTCTGAGTGCTGCTCTATTCAAACAGCCGGTCCTTGCTGTTGGCTGGTTTTCTTTTCCTATCAAGATCCTTGTTGGACTGCTTAAGTATTTTTATGAGTGCCTAGAGTTAAAAAGGTTAAAAAAGTCAAGCCAAATGCACAGAGGCGCAAAGCCGCACTGAAACACAGTTACACACAAGTGACTGTTAAGTTAAAAGTAGGTTTTGATAGATTTTCAAAACAAATCCTCTCCAAATCTCTGCATCTGTACTTTTAATAGAGATGAAGCAATACAACTAACTTGTGATATAATACATGTCAAAAATCTGAATTCATGCTGTTTTTATGTCTAAAAAAATGTTGGATTTTCTTGATCTGATGATGACATGAGGTTGAAGTATGGTGGATGAATATGACTCTCATTTAATTATTTCTACAATAAAAATTCAAGATACAACTTTTAAGAATTTTCTTTAAAAAACAAGCAATACGTTCTTCTTGTAGAGTTTCATAGTAACTAAAAAAAAAAACAATAAATTATTTTTCCATATAACAAGTGACACTGATTTTAATTTTAAAAATACAACTATTCAGTAGCTTATCCTAATAAGGGAACAGGGTCATAGCCAATCCCATTTGTCACTGGGGCAGCGATGGCATACACTCATGACTGACCAATCAAACACAGGGCTGACATATAAGGTGTGTTCCAATCATATTTCTGTACTAAATATTTGGTGTTTTGGGCAAACTAAACTTTTCGTTCACACTGAGAAGAACCCTTAATTGTAGTCTCTTTGCT
This sequence comes from Cheilinus undulatus, assembly GCF_018320785.1. Taxonomy (NCBI): domain Eukaryota; kingdom Metazoa; phylum Chordata; class Actinopteri; order Labriformes; family Labridae; genus Cheilinus; species Cheilinus undulatus. The sequence continues at coordinate 33,415,265 of NC_054868.1, read as the reverse complement.
CCCTCAATTAACGCCATAATGGTGACAGACGATTTGGTACTAATAACGTGCTAGCGTGCTAGCCAATGGGCTTCTAGCAAAGAGGGCATATTATTTAATCAAACATACGGCATTTCAGGCGAAATAAGTTCATTTTCTTAGAGGGAATAATGTTAAAATATAATAAAAGTTAAACAAATTTTGTGTTTACCATTCGCCATTAAAAAATAAGTAGAAGAAGAAAATAGAGGCGGTCAAACCATTGTCACTTCCTGGAAGTACAAAACAGCAAAGCACAATTTAGGACAACACTACCATGTTGAAATTAGTGCGGTATACCATACTGAAGTGCACTGTAGCACTCTAACACTCACACCTAAGGGCAGTTTAGTCACCAGTGAACCTAACCAGCGGGCCTTTGGACTACAGGAGGAAGCAAATAATACAGAGACGGTACAAACTCGACACAGCAAGGCGCCATATTTGTTTTCATTTTTACTTGTATTGTTACAATCCTCTTCTGGCTAAGTCAAAGACATGAAGTCCATTAACATCCCTTTGTCCTGATTTGGCAAATAATACAATTGTTTCGTTTGCATCTTTATGATATTATTCTATAGAAGCCCATAAACTTTTATCTATCAAACTTCACAACTCCAGAGGTAACTTCAGTTATCCAACTCTGAATTTAAGTTATTGACTCATGCTCCTCTAAATTTAATTTATTGAACGTGTGTCTGCTAAGTCCCCAAAGCACTGCCCATATCTCCATTCCAGAGCGCAGAGGACTCATTCATCCCCTGAGAGACTGCACACACCCCTCTACGCCTCAGCTTTATCAGCCTATTAAAAGACACTGCTTTGTGTAAATTAAGGCTTGCTGGATACTAACCGCTGAGCATAATTAAAAAAATAGGCTGCTGCATGTGCTGCAAAGTTGGTCCAATGTAAGGTATAAATCTAGATATGTCTTGTTACAGAAGGAGTGTGGAGGATTGTGATGGAATATTTACTCTGTTTTAAATCCTTGAAAAATGTTAATACCAGAGAAACTCTGTAGATTTTTTGCCTAGAGAAAGGGAACTATTTTGCATTTCTATACAGTCACACTTTAAGGTGGGGGAGCTTAGCTTAGCAACATGGAGACTGAAAATCAGACAAGCAGCTCTTTATAATCTTTTGGTTAGTTTTTTTGTCTCAAATCCACTAGGAGTTCCCTGCCAGATATATCCCTTTTGCTGAGAAGCTAGCCTCCATAACAAGGCTCTGAGCTTGTGTGTCTTTTCATGTGCATAATATTGTACAGAGTAATGTTAGAGTGTGAGTGGGAGGAAAAAGTGCCTTTTGGAAAGTCATAACAAACATTTCACAAAGTGCTGTAGCTGTGTGGCAGGCAAGGACAGTAAGGTTGGCCTTAAACAGATGTACTGTCTTCATGCGCTCCTTCTCTATTTGTGCATTTACTCATATAATCTGAGAAAAACATGACCACGGGGTGAGTTCAATCTCAACCTTGCTCCTGTAGGTAGAGCTAGAAAATTCATAGCAATACAAACCGCCTTGCCTGAGCTTGTATGCCCATTTGCATACAGTATGTGTACTGTATGTGCTAGAGCCAGCATAGCATGCCCCCGCATACATGGAGCTGAGTGGGCAAAGCTGGCAGGTGGCGCTCCAACAGAGAAGACCTCAAGTTAAAGATGAGAGAGCGTTACAACAAAAAAGAGAAATTGCTGCACCTACTCAGAAAGAGCCTCTCAAGACGTTTTTTGCTGAGATGGGTCTGAAGATGCAGCGGGTTGTTTCACTGTGGTTGTCGTTGCCTTTTAATTTAGCATGGTTGTGCATTTAAGGAGAGAGTGGTTGGGATTTATTCTTACCACTCTGCTTTTAATTTCTCCCCATCTTCCTGAGGATGTCAGCCAAGAAAAACTGTGAATTTTGCTTCAACCATGCAACACCAACAGAGATAGCCAGCCTCGAAAGTGGGTGAGCTTTTTAAGAAAGTATTGTTATGATAAACATCCTGATGCATTATGATAAATGTCCCAGCGCGTCTTCTTTTTTCTGTTGCGTGCATCTTTGAGACATGTAACTTCAAACTGCCTGAGTGCCTTGGCAGAGCATCAGTCAGCCTTAATCTAACAAGACTTAATCTATAACTGGAGATAAAAAAAAGAAGAGCTGACTAATTCCTGAAAGCTGCAAACTGAGCTGTATGGGGAAAAGAAAGCAAAAAGACTGATCATGACGGACCCCAGGCTATATGAAGTGTATGGATTCCTGTGTCCTGTTTTCCAATGACCCCTCCCTCACTGCCTCCTCCACAGCTCGCTCATGCCTTACCGCCATCAAGACAAGGCGGGCAGTGGCTAATTACTGTACAGCAACAAACAAGCCAATACTTCTCTACCTCCCTGGTCATGTCCCATTACTTCAGTTTAGTTCCTCTATTCATATTTCTCTTGACAGATGCATCTGCCCATGGAGAATGAAGCGGCGTTACGAATCGGCAGGCAGCGGATGTTGTAATTTAGCGAGCACCTCTGGGCTCACACGTGGCCTAGTCAAGGTGAAAATAACAGCAGGAGCTGAGTTTTATTGAACACAACAGGGTCCTTGTCAATAACACTGCTACTGGGCATTGTGTAAGATAGTGTTATTAATGTTTGGAGTTTGAACGCAACCATGCACAATTGTTCATTCATGCATACTGATGCCTGAGTGTGACAAAAAGGAAACACTGCATGTTTCTCACAGGTAGCTTAAAAAATATGTGTGGAACCTCCATGTGCACATGCAGGAAATCAATGTGAGTCAAGGAGAGACAAATCTGGGGGGGGGGGGCATAATGGATGGGGAGAAAAGCATCACAAACTGCATGAGTGTCGTAGTTTCCATACGTGAGTGCAGGAGAAGAAGCGTAAAGAACGGGAGAGAAATAAGAGGGAGCCTGGAATGAGACAGCAGGGAAAGGAGTGCACAGATTGATATAGCAATTACCAAGAAAGCTATCCCTCAGTTAGGAATACATCTACATACATTAGAGCTAGGTCTCTCTCCAGCCACTGTTTCTCAGAGGTTGGCTCAGCGGTGTCTCATACACAAACGGAGCACGCCGAAAAGGTCATCGCTGGGCAGTCAGTGTGCACACATTCACAATGAGGAGGCCATCCATCGTGAGTGTTGCTCATTTTAGCAGAGGAGGAAATCCATCTCATTGGCAGGGGGAAAATGAAAACAAAGTCCCCAAAAGACACCCAGAGGTCTGTCTTCATATGCAGGTATATTGCATGACAAATGAGAAGGGGAAAAATTAGCTTCTTTTCAGACGGTGGTATGCTTTTGAATATCAATATGAGCTGTAATTGAAGAAGCATCATGCTGTAAACATAAACGTGCATCATTACATGTAACCGCATTCATGGGTGCTTTCTTACATCTGGTGAAATTCAAAGGACTGGCTGCTCTGCACACATTCCCTGAGCTAGCAAGTAAATCCGGTTATAGTTAGCCTGTAATGTATGCAGAGCACCGACCGGCATATGCTTGTGCAGCGTGACTACAGGCCCTGCTATACAGGGACGTTTTGCATGAAAATACAATGCTGCTACCAAATAAGAGTGTGCATGTAAACACAGTAGCATTCCAAACACCTCCTGTTGGTTCAGGACACATCAGACAAAAAGAACAAAAAGAGAGAGAGAGATTGGAAGACACAGAGGTGAGGGGAGGCTGTGTGAATAACCTGCTGAAAAAGAAGAAGAAAGAGGAAGAGGACAAGCAGATGGAAATAAAAACCGTGGTAAAATGATCCGGTGCGACTTGGATCTGTGCCGCAGGCTCAAAGCAATGCTCTCCCTGTGTGTGCATGTCTGCACTGCGTGAATGAAATGTGTTGTTGTGTGTGTGCCTGCGCATACAGTGCACACACACATCCACAGAGCACCCTTCACTGTGTTTTTTGTCAGATAGCTGTAGGTATACAAGAGTTGTGATGACTAACAGGACTGGGATAGAGGAGAGGATGGCACAGTTCTGCTAACTGTGTCATCCTCTTTCTCTTTTTTTGGGCATAAGGAAGAGAGGGGAGGCTGGAGCGGTCCGGGGAATGTGGGCAGAGGGGTCAAATTGGTGAGGCTGTAATCGTGAATTCTCTTTTACAAAGCTGAATTCAAGGATCCTCGCACATCAAAACACCTCAGAGTCAGAGGACGGCTTCCCTCTCATTACTGTTACAAAACCATACAAGGTGATGCGGGCGCTGGTTCTGAGCTGAGAATGAGCCAGACTGAAAATCTCTGTTTCTAAGGACTTGGAGGAAAAAAAGGATAAAAATGGAAAAGATGGAGAGAGAGAAGGAGAGAAAGACAGAGAGAGTGAGGAGAAAATGAGAAGCAAGAGAGGACAAGCGAGGAAAGTAATTAAACACTGCCATCTGCTGGATATAGGAGGAACACTCTGTCTGCTTTGGGACTGAAGCTAATATATTTGAACAGCTGCACCTTTACCCACCTGTTTGCATTGAGCCAACAAAAGCAGATGTGACACACGAACGACAGTGCTGGGCCAAACTTGACATAATAATCAGAAAGAATGTTCAAATTCAAACAATGCAACAGTATATCTTCACTCAGAGAGGGGCAAATTTAATTTACTGGTTGAAAGAGAAGAAGGAGTGCTGAGGACAAGGAAATCATTGTAATGCTATCACAATTATGTTAAGAGACACTGTTCCCATCTTCTCTCCTCTGCTCTCTGCTTCTCTAATCGAATGCAGCAGCAGGAGAATAAAAGGGAGTCCTTCTGTAGTTCATACTCCAACTGGATTTTTTTTTTTTGTTTTTTTTTTCTTTACTAACTCAGCCACATCACCCAAGTCACAGTGTATCGTGTATTTCCCAGCAATAAAAAAGGTGCATATGAGAAGCACTCACTTAGTTGCTGTTCACAAACGGAGGCTTTTATGTGTGGCACTTGAAATAAAAGTGAGAGTGTTGGAGAGACCAACAGGGTCATCATTATAAAAGGCTGTATTGGTGCTTTCTGCTGTTGACTACACAAAGACAAGGAGGCTTACAGTGGGAAGATGAGAGCTATGGGAGGGATTTTTTTTATATATATATATTCAAATGTGCTGGGTTAAAGTAATAGTGATGCAGCCTATCTATTATCTGCATGCATGTAAATGATCCTTGTCATCTAATAGGATATTTGGCGCATCTTAGAAAAAAAAAAGTGCATGTTGTTATGTGATAAAACAAATCAAAAGTTCCTCCTCTGAAGCATATTTTGTGTTCCCTTAATTCAAATAGAGAAGCCACAGTGTGTATGTGCGCTGTGACCTAAAAATCTCCGCCTGTGTGTGCTGCAGTGTGTCTTTACCCACATACCCGTAGGGCCTTGACTCCATCTGTCCTCCCACTGAGCTCAGATCCCCAAATAAAGACTTTCATTCCGACATGACAGGGCTTTTCCTGCATAGCAAATTTAAAGGTGGCCATCCTTAAATTCCATGACGCCTTTACTGAACCCTGCTGTGTCTGCAATACTAAGAAAAAAAAAAAAAAAAAACATTGCAGGAGTGCTGCTGTTAAATCTGTCACTGCCAGCCGCTATTTCAATGACTGAATAAGTCCAGGCAGGAGCTAGGTGAAGAGAAAATGGATTTGGATGACATTCTTTCTAATTAGCACAATTAATTATGAGCACTCCTCGTGTTAATCACATAAAAGAGGACATTTTCTGTGGAAAGAGGCACTGCTGTGATTTCATTTGTAATTTAAGAGTGAAGTAAGAAGAAAACAAATCACCATCCTATTATTTGGACGTGACTGTTTCACTTCTGAGGGGGTCAGTAAGGATTTCTGTGATATCTATTGTTTTGATAGATTTTCAAACCTGTTATCCTGACAAGGTCTTTTTCGTCTGCTTTGGATGTGTCACAAAAATATTCTGTGGAGTGTAGTTGTGCAACCAAACACATCAGATTTTTGTCACTGGGGATATTTTTCACATCAGAAAAATAAGGAAACATTTAGGAAATAACTTTTCTACTTCTCGTCCAGCAATGACTCAAACTGTGTCTCAGAATTATGAATCATTACCCATCTCTACCTCCATTAATCTAAGCACAATAATTACAACATACAGTTAAATAAACCTGAGAAACCATTAAGTATCTAAGTACAACTACATTTCAAACAAAAAGCTGCATCATTTTAGCAACACTTTAATATCTACTTTACAGACCATTTGTGTGTTAAAAATAAGTTTACAGTACAAAACCAAGGTGTTTGGCAGTGTGTACACAGAGATACGTATACACGAGGACACAGTTGTTACAGAATCCATATGGTCTCAAATGCATTGATGGCAGTTTAAAACTGCACATCCCTTACAATTCAGTCATAAAAGAATCCAACAGATGACAGCAGACACAACACTAAATGGAGCAGCACATGCTTCACACTAAAACAAGACCACCAGTAATATGGATGAGAAAGTCAGTCAGCTTCCAATAAGACAGAAAGCAAAAATACTGTATTATTCTAGGTGTATTTAAACAACAGAAAGTTGTGAGTTGAACAAGAGTCATACTTTATGCAAGCTATATAAAACAAGGTAAGATACAGGAGTATATCGAGGAAATATGGCATGAAATGTAATACCTTTAAAGATGTTTTTCAAGGCCCACTTTCAGTTTCTAACCAGTTACATCGGTGACAGATATGTGCATGTTTTGTGCAGACTGCAAGATAAAAATGTGACAACATAGTCGAGAAAATGCAGATAGTTATTGTAGTATGCAACAAAGCTTTCTTTGAGATGCTAGCATTAACAGACTATGTGTTAGTATCACACAAGGCAAAAGCTTCACTGCAAAACTGCTTTTTATTTGCAAAATCTTGTCAAATGTTAACAAGGATCGGCCCCAGCCTCAGCTCCAACACTTCTTCCACCATTCTCGGAAAATGTGCATTTATTTATCATTTACAAGCAAACATCGCTCAATTACATTATTGATTTGCTAGCTAGGGACACAGCTGAGATTTAAGAAAACACTCAAAGATCAACATGCAGACTGATGCCAGATTTGGTGGTGCTCCATCAGAATCTCGCTAGGAAATAGCTAAAAAATGTAAGACCTTATGGCCTTGCATTCATGTCTTATTAATACTTTTTAAAAGCCTTAATTTTTGCTAAATTGCATTATCAGCTTTTAATACCTTTGCCACTCAGTAGTCACCCTGAAATACTGCTGCAACATGGAGTCTTTCTAGACATGACGGACACCAGGCTAATTAGCAGTTAGAAAAAAAGAGTTCGGCTCATTTCACTGGGACAGATTGTGCAGTCACATCCAGCACTGAATGTTGCTTTAAAGTCAAAACTTTTCTCAGCCTCAGTTAACTTTTTGGATCCTCAGAGAACAGCTGTGGTTGTGAATTCTGTGTAGGACATATGTATTGTCCAAAATCAGCATGTATCATGATACGTATCATTCATCTCCCCTGGATTATGATATCATGTATTGGGCATCGCTCCATATTGTGAGACCGTAGGAAACACCAAACCCTAGTGCCAGCGCACTGTCTCCACCTGCTTTATGAAACAGACAAAACAAACAAGCCTGCATTTATGAACTATTTTCAGTTTCTGAATCAACAACAGCACTCTGAAATTGATATAGTTTGGATTAGCTGATGCCATAGACTATAGCAGGCTGTAATGTCACAAATGTAAATTGTCTTGCACACTGAGTCCATTTTGTTCATCCAAATTGCTGCAAGAAATAAAAGACATACTATCTATTACAGACTATAAACTGAGGCTTAAATTCATCCTCACAACCATGTAAAACTATAAAGACTCAACTGGAACTCTGACTCTCCAACAAGCGTTTTAGCAGTTGGCACCGCACCGTAGCCCACATGCTTGAGCAAAAAAAACAAAATCAATGAAAGGGGTTGTCTAGAGTGGATGGACCTAGTGCTTTCTCATTTTTTAAGGACAAAACAAAAAAATCATCCTTTCAGTTTTTGTCTTCAGAGTAAAAAATCTTGTACTCTGAAAATTAAATGCATAGGACTCAGTGTGCAAAGTTTGTGTGCTGACAACAGCTGATATCTGCATGATAAATGCAGACACAGACAGTGAGATCAAAGAGGAAAGTCAGAGGAGCATTTGAAGCAACGTAACAATATAAAAGGAAATATCAAGATGCTTTGGCATGGTTGTGTGTGGAAAAAACTTGTATAAAGAAAGATTTCAGGGGACTGAATTGTGCTGTTTGTATGGGATCTCCACGGCACCAGCATGCACTACCTAAATACTTCCTTTTTTCTTTCTACGACTTCACACAGGGCTTTGGTAGCAGTACATTTAGACATTAATATTACAGCCTGTTGAGAGAATTTCCACTGATCTGCATATCAAATGGATCCTGAACCATCAGGAGTGTAGCAGACAGTTAAAGGATCAACTGTGATCAGTTTCACCACTAGTGTATTGTGATGTGTGCTTTGTTTTGAACAAAGAAAAAGATTTTGTGCAGTAACTATTAAAGCTTGGACCCCCTATTGATTCAAAATATTTATCTATTGCAACACCAAACTGCCAAGCATCCTCTGTGAATCTTGTATTTTACTTAGTATAAGAGTTTCTTAGTTCAATGAGTGGATCTGTATCCCCTCAAAACACTTCTTTGTGTTATAAGTTGCATCAATGCTTTTTATGAGACATATTGTTAAGACTCTGAAGGATTTTTATTCAAGCGAGCTGAAGTTAACTGTACTTAGGCTCAGAGTGTACTGAGCCTTTTGGAAAAATCTTTATTGAGGCTCTGGATTTAAGTGTGAAATTGTTTCATTTAATGTTGAAACTTTTTTGTAAAGGAAAACACTTCTGCAGGTGTTTTTTTGTTTCCTGGAAAAAATTGCTGGAACATTATCACTCTTTTTATGAGGCACTTTCTCAGAAATTAGGGTCATATTGGAGAAAACTGTTAATGCTCTGCTTTCAGTGATAATGGAAGAAAACAGAGCAGAGTATCAGCAGAAGAAAATGTCTGAGCACAACAAAAAGAAAGCCCAAGGATACATTTGATGAGGATCTGTTGGAGGTAAAAGGTTGGGGGTTGAGGGAGTGGGGGGTATGTAGGGGTCCTGAGTTTGGAGGTGGTCCGCGCCACCTTTGTGTTAAATGCCAAACGACAGAGAAATTGAGTGAATTTGAACCAATGCTGACCTTCCTTTTCTCTCTTAATAGATCTAGCCTCTCAGTGTCCTAAGCTGACTCATTCCAAACTAATTCTGAGAGTCAGTAAGAAAAGAAAAAGTATAGACGAGGTCATCCCCTCTTTCTTGTCTTATTCATAAGCTGCCCTTTCACTCCAGCTATAGACCCACATCTGTGCCCTGAATTTTTAAAAAATCTTGTCTAACCTTCTGTGTCACCCACTCTACATGTTTCCAGAGAAGTTGGGGCATATCACGCAACATTCTTGCCGTTTTCTTTTGGTTTTTAGAGGATATGAGCAACAATCAACGTTGAGAAACATGCCATCCTCGGGATGTTTTTCTCTAATTAAAGCCAAAAAAACAGCCCACGTAGCAGAGAACCATACTATCACCATCTACTGGTGTGTCTGTGTTGTTGTGCTACTTTTCCAAATGTTTGCTCATTCTTGGTTGATACTGAGGAGATGAAAGGTATTCTCTGTTTTTTTCCTCAGTCGACTCAAAAAGAGGGACCTGCGCACAGTGTGATCAGGACTATTTCTACTGAGTAAGCATGAGACTGGCATAGATTAGGGAAAATGAAACTAATGTCTGGATGACAAAGGCTGCTGGCAGAAGGATGAAGTTTTTAACTTGATCACAATAATAACTTAAATGAGCACATCATCCTACCTTATATTAGCAACAAATGTTGAGAAATAATTTTGAATTGAGCTCTCTCTTTGTGTCAGGTATGTCTCTGTGAGTCTGTCTGTGCTGTAGCCAGGTCTGCCATCCAAGCATCCAACCGCAGCAGAAGAGCCAAGAATGAGTAACTAACAGATCAAAGTCGACATAGGACAGGGAGCAGCACCCTAAAAAACAGATAAACGCAATCATCCAACTCTGCAGCACCCAGAGGGACTCCATTACTGAAAGCAAAGCAAGCGTACAGGGGAGGACTGGTGGGTTTGTGTGGACTGAAAAGAAAGAAAAAAGAAAGAAGGAGGGTGTCCGATACTCTAAAGAAGAGTGAATATCTAGACTTACTGAACTGAAGACTATTATAATGACACAAAACACATGATTATGTGTATGAAATCTACGTGTTGTGTTCAGGCACTGAATCTTGCTTCTGTGTCTCCCAGCACCGTATATCAGGTCATTATTATTCTGACCGTAGTCTGTGTCTCAGTGGTAAGTAAGGAATTAAACATGCACCAGCTTCAGGCGAGCACACAGGGCTAAGCAAAGGGCAATTTGTCTCATTTAACTGCTGCCTGTCTGCCTGTCTGCCAAATGGAATCAAATTATGCAAGTCTTTTGCTTTTCTAAAATGTTCATGCTGATTTACATAAAAAACACAGTCGGTGTGATTACTATAGGCTGCGGCCTCGTGCATAACAACAGCACTAGAGGTTCACAAGAAACCAGAGTTTAGTTCTCATCAAAGCCATCTAAGCCCTCTGAATTAGAAAGCTGTTTAGTTATTCATCCAGTATGTTAGAGCCTCAGCCTGCTGATGTGACATTTCTCACCAAGGCAGCAAGTCAAAATAATCACTGCTTGCAATGTTAAAACATTCCCACAAGAGGTCACTCAAATATAGTAAACCCACCATAATGAGGGTAAGAATATGAAGAAACTGAGCACAGATTATTTCAGTCAGCTGACTTATAATATTATAAAAACAGAGCTGTGTGGTGTATAAATACATAATGGCTGTAACGGAGAATAAAGTGTTCACATTTTAAGAGAACATTAGTATTAAATGATCAATTTGACTTAATTAAAATTGGCTATATTTACCTGCCACAGAAATGGCTGGGCCCCTGAAAGGCGAGGTAAAACGGCCTTGCCTAGATGCCATTTAATAATATAAACACATGTACGTCAGATCTGTAGTATTAGCCTGAGCCCCCCCCTGGGTATCATTCACCATTAGGCCCCGCTCCAATCTCTGGCTTTGGAGCAGACTGGAAAGAAATGTTGCCAGTCTTGGTGTGGCTATACACAGTGGTACACGTGCCACTGTGTATAGCCAAACAACAAATGTGGGTTGTTTTGTTTTTCCTTTATTTTCTTTCTTTCTTTCTTGTTTTTTTTTTTTGCTTTAATTCAGGACGGACCATGTCTTTGCTAACCTTCTCCTCCTTCGGGCCCTCCATGACTCAGGGCCCCAGGTAGTTTTACCCCCCTCCCCCTATTTGGCAGCCTCCTGTCCACCTATCCCTCTTCAAAAATCAGATTTCAGAGTGCTAAACTTTGTTAAAACACTTACAAAATAATATCAGTGAAAAACTTCTATCTCATGTGTGATAATGGATACACTCCAAACATTCAGTGCAGTTGATCTCACATTCTTTAGAGATGATAAACCCCAACATCCTTTACCTCAATGTGAGGGTTTGCACTGTTTTTTGCTTTCACAGAAATGTTGAGTCCTCCACGACACATTTGCCTCCCCAGTCTCACTATGGCCTGAAGCCTTGGCCTGAGCACAGTTACATCTTGAACATGCACTTTCTTCTATTTGCATATTATGCAAAAACACTTTTTCAGGCTTTTTCTAACAAAAATATGTGCCCCTGGCCTGTCCACAATCCCCTCAAGTACCAGACCCCCCACTCTCTTTCTCCACCTTTCAGAAAATATGTGCTGAAACAGGCCATTCTCAGAATTTCCCCTCATGACTCATGAGGGGGGAGTAAGCACCTCACTCAGATTTGGTTGGCCCTCCCCACTTGGAAGAAGGTTCCACCCTGCTTTGCAAATCTTCCTCTAAACTGCCAGCAGAGATACTGGATAGCTCAGTGGGTTACCTGCTGGCTTTGGTCTGGGAGACTGATGGTTCGAATCCCAGTCAGGTCCTTTGGATAAAAGTTTCTGTAACATTGTAACATCAGGAGTGCGACATCCATTTCCTGAGTGGGGGTGTGGTCAGATAGCTCATTAAAGCTATAGAAATGGCTCGTTCTGAGAAGGGCTGAAACAGGGGGATCTTTAGACATGTAAAAATCCAATACTAGAGTTTTTTTTCAGCAACAAACTTCACAGGTATGTTTTGGGGACCTCTGAGAACAATATAAACTTGTCTTCAAAGGGTAAAATATGTCCCCTTTAACTCAAAACAAAGAGGGTTTTGTTTACAAGAGGCACAGTCTTAAGACAAGTTAAGACCAAGGATTTGCAATGCAAAAAGACTGTTTAAAGAGCATCGTTAACTGAGCCATCGCAGCTCGGGTCAAACCAGCAGATGCTGTTGCCTGTAATTCAGTTCATCAGGTCACAGACAGCTGGTTTTGGATGTTGCAAGCAGATAATAGGAAATGGAAATCTCACTTTATTTGGCTATAAAAGCCAACAAATGTTTGATCTTAGTGGAATGTTTCGTAAGCTAAAGTCAAAATGTGAGTTTTGGAAATGATTACTTCTATATTTTTTGTGCACATAAGCCGGATGTGCAGCACTAGAAGAACTAATATATAAACAGTGTCAGGCTGTAGTGGCTAAATTTTCCCTGGGAAAAAAAATTATGCTTATCATATATCTCTCTTATAACAAGACTAGCTAACAAAGCACTGTTGTGTGCTGTGAAGTTTAGCTGCTTTAACAATGATGACAAAGGAATTAGAGACAAGCAGGAATCATGCAGCCTGATACTAGGCATTATCATGATAGAGGAAAAATACAGTTAAAGTGCAGTACTGTCTGTTTACAGACATATTTTCATGTGCAGTTGCTTAGAAAAAAGTCCCATAAAACTGAGTGGATTGAGAGTTGTTTCTATTTTAACTTGTCTTGTTGAGAATCTTTGGTCTAAACTGAGCTTTAGTGTCAGCACACTGGAGAACAACTTGGACAACATGGCTGCCTTTTAGCGCCCGACCGATTGATCGGTGAGCCAATTATAGTGTATCACAGATTAATCAGCATCTGCCAATATGTAGCCGTTATATTAACCCTTAGAGCTCACGCGGCACAGATACATGCGGCAGGCACATCCCTTTTTGAATCACCTGGTAACGTTTAAACCGTAAGTCGTGGGCACTAACATTTTCTAGTGAGCCTGGAACTTGGCTGACTTTCCAGAGCCTCTGAGGACAGTGTTGTCCTATACAACAATACGTGACACAGTTTAGAAAAACATTGATAACTTTTGAAGCATAAGTCTTTTTCCCTCTGAAAGCTGAGTTTGCCGTTCGTTTGCTACCATCGATGTCTCCGTAGCTCTAAAGGATGCCGTTGTAGTGAGCCCAGAACTTTGGTGACTTTTCTGGGTCTTTTGAGATTAAATCCACAGCCTTACATCCAATAATAAGCGTATTTTTAATCCATTTTTAACCCATTTTCGATCACGTACTTTGACTTTCTTCAGTGGGCAGCCATATTTGTTTGACATGCAAAGCAATGTGGGAGTGGTAGTCGACCAGTTATGTCTCTGCTTAGAGGAGTAGAGACGCAGGGGAAGAGAATAAACAATGATAAATGCAACTGTTAATTCCACCATGTCCACCAGACAGCAGATTGCTGGATCCTGAACCATCATTCCACAATGCTGGGAGGAATAGAGGAATATTCACCCTCTGCAATGACTTCCAGTCATCCAGAGAGACCATGGGTGAGACTGACAGTGCATCTGTTGGCATCGAAAGGCAATGCTTTCGCCATGACAGTCCACCCATAGCAAAGCCAATGCTTTGCCTCACCACGTGTCCACCCCACTGGGCAGGGAGTAGTCGGCGAATGCCGTGGTCAGGGGCACATGAGGACGGGTCCAGGAATTTTGGAAAAGATTCTTCACTGTTGGGAGATAGGGCTAATGGTGGAGGTCTACGCACTCCGGGTGGTTTTCTAGTTCTGACTAATTTTGGTGGTGTATGTCCCTCCATCAGTGTTTACAATGATGATTTAGAGGAAGGGTCACTCATCATCTGATATCATGTGCATGATGTGCATCTGTTATTCTGCATGTGCATGAACAACCATTGTGTGCTCATAATAGGGCCTGGGAAGTCTACAGTGCAGCAGTGGCATGAGTGAAACAAAGTGGACAAGACCCAAACATGCTTGGGCATCATACAGATTCCCTGGTGTGAGAGCACCTTATAGCTACTTAGAGTCTATGTAAAACAAAAAAAATAAGGTTTTATAGATTTGGTATACAAAAGGACGCTGTTATTAACAACCATGCAAATTCCAACAAACAAAACAATGAGTTTCAAAGTCATGGAGGGTGAAGCAGTAATCTTTGCTCTGGGATGCGATGGGTGTTCCTCAGCTGTCAAAAACTGTTATGACTTGATATTGGAGGGTGCATGTTGCTGCTCTATGTGACCTATCCATCCCGACATGTTTGAGCCACCAGAGACAGAATCAGATTTGTAGAGAGAACGGCGACCTCCTCATTCTGAGGTTATAAGAATAAACACATCAAGCCGTTCTTCAAATTCTGACAACTGGAGAAAATGTACTTGCTGAATGAGGGCATAGCCTACTGGCAAAACTGGTAATGTTGAAACTCTGAGTAAACAAGGCAGAAGAACCAAAGATGCTCAGTCTGGCACTGCTTGTATGTGCAACACCAAGCCCCCAGGGCTCATCCAAAAAACAGACCTGAATGTGATGGAAACTTTCTGACATTCTGAATCTACAAGTCAGTCAAAGACAGTTCTAAGACTTAAACTTATTTTCAGCAAGTTCTTCCAGCACAGAGCATGTCTGGAGAGAAATTTTATGATAATGCTTATACAGAATTTTAAAGTTTTAAGTTTTAGCACTACCTGTTCGGAGTCTTGGTCTTTCGATAAAATGTGTAATGCTGCAAGATTTTTTAAAAATTATTATTCTTTAAAAGAACAGATTCTGAAAAATAAAGTATTCATCTTCAGTTCTAAATATAGATAATACTTAAAAATAAGCAATATAGAGTTTCTCCACAGGAGAATTTTCTCAGTTTTCTAAATTTGTCTAACTGGGAACAACTTTTTTAATCAATCAGTAGATGTGATTCATTACCTGTGTGACCTGTTCTCCTCCTATAGTTGTAATTTAAAAAACTATTACTGCTGGGAGTAGAGGCTGCTCTTGATCAAGGCTGATCAAAGCTCGATTAAAAAGCCAGTCCTGGTAACCCAGAATAAACAGTTAACAACTTCATTTTTAACACTGTCCACTTAATGACTAGCCCACATAAACAAAGCCCAGGTTTGTCAAAGGTAACAATGTTGTTGGGGTAATAGGAGCCACTAAGGTCTATAAATTAGGTCATGTGATTTATCAGCAGGGCACAAGGTCATAATTAGATGAAGAGTTTCCTCAATAAGTGCTTACCCTTTACAATAGGGCACAAGTATTTTGTGCTTCAAATATCTGTAGATTCTGTTAACTTAAATTCACTTTTAGACATGTTTATTTTTTTCTTTTTATATAAAGAACTTTTTATCTTTGATTTTTTTTAACAATCAAAGTTTGTTGTTTGAAGGTTGAAGGTTGAAGTTTAATTAAAGTTTATAATTTGTTTGATAAGTCAATTTTGTTAATGATGTAAAAAGGCTTGCCAATCATTAATTACTATTATTGACTATCTATATTTCTTATCGTGTTTGGGGTCAGGGGGCTGGAGCCAATCCCCGTTGTCATTGGACGAGACACAGGGTACACCCTGGTTGCCTGAGACAAAAAAAAACAGTCAAGCTCAGACTCACACTGATGGGCATTTTACCCATAATTATTTTGGATCCAGCAGTCATCCTAACCAGCATGTCTTTGCACTGTAGATGTCACAAAAAGTTCCTGTTGACTAGGTTTTTGAACCAGAAACCTTCATTCTGTGAGGCAGCAGTCCTAACCACTGCTCTATCTTGCAGCCCCTAATAGGCTTATGTCTGTGAAAATGTTTATAAAAATAACTTCTATTAAACTTCTTCTGTATCCCTCTCTGCTTTGTATGGAGCTTCAAACAAATCAGTGACACTTCAGTAACAGTGGTATCAAGTGACTGGGGTAAAGCAGAGTTCAGTTCAAAATGTGTTGCATGCCATTTTTGAACACAAAAAAATTAGAATTTGCAAGCGAATCTTTATCAAAGGGTTTCAAGAAAGATTATTGATGCCACAAGGGAACAGAGGCAGTTCCAGTTAATATCATGTCATATAATTTTGTGGGTAAAAGATAAATCACAAGTACCTAACCTGCACAGAACTAATAAAATATAACACATCAAAACAATAAACTGTTGTCAGAACAAAGGCATACCTGCTTCTGCTGCTAATGTTGTGAGCCAGTGGGGATTTTGCTGGAGCCAAATTTGCTATCAAACTTAATATTGCTAGGGTGCAGTGGGTATACTCTCTAATGACACCATAAAGCAATGTCACTTTGGGCTTGCAAAAGATTTAATATTCATACAGTTAGTGCAAATTATTCTTCAGGGTTGCAGTGATTGATGCCGCAGACACAACAGTAAACAAATCCCAGAGTGCACTCTTTGAATTCTGAGCAGATATTTTGAAGCAAAAAAATATCCAATGCCAACACAGTGAGCAAGTTAAGGCCTTGTAACTGAGAAATTACTAATTTAATAACCAGAGAGGGAAATAAGCACTGATGATGCCATGTTGGTGAAATCTCTAAAGCCTTTGTATTTTATGAGTCTCATATTAACCATTATCTTTAATTGCTCTGTTTGCTGTTTAAAGGTGCAACGCTTCATGTGCTGTGTTTTTTAAAAGATGCTCCATATGTGTCATGCATATGTTTTGTAGCTAAATATAGGAGCAAATTCATCACAGTCTCATCATGTGTTACACAAGCTGAACAGCTCATCATAGGAAAAGTGTGATGAATAAATCCAAGTTATTTTCATCTTTAATTAGTAGTTCTTCAGCCTTTCTTTTAGGGCCAGAGTACAGCTGGTTAACTAGTCCTACTGGAACTGGACACTGTTTTTGTTTGAAACACATTTTAAACTGGATGTTTGCAACAAAAAAAACGCAGAAATCAAAATCCAGAGCCACGAATCAGAGCCAACTAAATGTTCCAACTGACACGCAGCCTGTTCACTATCAATGTTCATCCACTAGATGGCAGCAGAGAATTAAGTTTTGTGCACAAGTGAATTCAGCTTGTTGCAGTGTGCAAATTCAATAAAGTCAAGGGTAAGTGTCAAAGCTCATTAAACAAATTCTAAAATGCATTCAAAAGAGAACAAGACCTGTAGATACATTACACAACTTGTGTATGTGTGCTGAAATAAACTATCTTAAATGTTACTGATATAAGTGGTGATTTAATTAGATGTTTAAGGATAAAGCCTACATGGACCTGCAAGCTGGGATATATAATTTTGGGCTTGTTCAGTTTAAAAGACGAGGTATAGCTTTCACTAGCCCATACTATATCTGTCTTGGCCAGATTATATCCCCTTCTGGTCTTTGATAAAAAGGTCTGTATTTCAGAGGGTTTTGTTCCCATCATAATTTATATATTTTGGGCTAGATCAAACTGAATCTTTCCTGTCTAGAGAATATCTTCTTTTTTTTCTATTAACAAGGTAACTCAGGACGCAATGAATTAGGTATCAAGTAATAGATAATATCTAATTTATGTTTAAGATTGTGCTTGTAAAACCTATTTGCAAAAATTTGGGGTGTATTTCAAGGAGAGATGGATGTAACCATGTTTTCTTTCTTATTCAAGGTCAGTTTTAACCCTAGTTAAACCTTTGTCTTATGTTTAATTTGACAAATTAGCTCTTAGCTTTCATATCATGTTGTATAAACTGTTTTCTATTTATGTATTTATTAATTAATTAATTAAATTATTTATTTAACTGTTATTTTACCAGGTTATTCCCATTGAGATCAAAATCTAAAAATGTGCTTTATTGGCATGAACAAATGCATCATGTTGTTGCCAAAGCAGTACAGGAAAACAATGAAATTAAAAAAAAAAACTACATCACAGATATTATTATAGAAATAATAAATTCACAAAATCCAAGATTTTGCACTGTTTTGTGGAGAAGAGACTGAATGATTTGGTTTGGTTTGATTTGATTACTGGATTATTTCCTGATGTGTTCATATTTACTGCAGTGCATCAGGAAGTGTGTTTCTGTTTCTACCTGGTTCTGTGTACAGAGCTTACACAGGCTGTCCTCTCTAGGTAGCCAGGTGTGTGTGTGTCCAACTGTCTCTATGTCCAGACGGTGATTACTGAGTGTGTACCTGGTCAATGTCTTCCTCAGTTTCTCATTAGTCACTGCGTTTAAATAATCTGCTACAGTGCACTGTCTGTTTAGAACCAAATAACACTGGAGTTTACTTTGAGTCCTTGTTGTGTATGTCCTATAGTTCTTATAATTTTCTTTTTCTCTTTCTCTGTAATCTAATTGGTTGGGACGGTGTCAGGGCTGTCCTAAGGCCTAGTACTGTAAGGTAAGCTGAGCCTCAGGATGAGCTGGCTGTGGGGGCTTATCTCCAGGGTTTCCTCTTGGTAAAGTAAAGCTGTAGGAGCTAGGGTCACTGGTTTTTAGGTGTTTGTAAAATTGCATGACTCTTTTATTGGATGGGGATTAAAAGTGGAAATTGGCCTAATTCTGCTCTGCGCCTGTTGTCGGTGGTATTTCTGTATACCCTGAGAATACTCTTACAGATCTCTGAAAGATGATCAGCCTGTTATTTAACCATATGTTTCATCAGCTGATATCTTAATTTTCCTTTAAAGTAAGAAGAAGGAGAATGGAGTGAGGCTTACAGTAGATAATAATTATTACTTATTGAATGCTTGTTGTAGCTATTGGAGTAGCACAGCTTCATCTTGTGTCTTTATTAATGTTACAACTCCAACATTTATTTAAGGAGAAATGAGGTGATGTTAGGAGAACAAGCAACTTCGGATGTCAGATGACATTCATATATTTCTGTGCCTTTTGTACATTAGACTGTGCTGTTGTTGATGTTATCTTAAAGTTCATTACTGCACTCAGTTGCCTTGATCTGAGTGCTTTGAGACACAACAGAAAATATTGAAGAGCCCATTAATGTGCTCTCAGAGTACATACAGTACATCAGGCTTCTGAGTTTGTGTGTGTAATGCATGATATTTAAAAGGACAAAAAGATGCTTTCTGACTCACATCAAATTCATTGAGAGCAGCAGCCAGTTCTCCAATGCCAGCATGGCCGTGTTTCTCATCAGTGGGCGAGGTGGCTTGAGCAGCGCTGGAAATGCCTCCTATGGCCTCCTGAACCTGCTTGAACACGTAGTCCCGGTTGGCACGTGTGGCTGCCACATCAGGGTGGCGCAGGAAAGCCTGGGAGGCTGTATACAGCATGGTGGCATTCTTCTTCAGGGCCCCACGTGCTGCTGCCATCTCATCTCGACACTGTGGGTCCTTGAGCTCCTGAGGGGGGGGGACAAAGATTTTCCTGTTAGCACTTGTAGGCAGTCCCTTTATTTAATAGCAAAACAGAGTATTGCTTTTTGTCCTGTTTCATAAGCAGAGAAAAGCGAACATTTTGATTTCATGATTAATTTACTCTCCAGCTCAACAGACCAAAAAGTACAAACAAGAAATTTCCAGATACTCATGTTCCATCTGATGAATTGGTGTTGTTCCAGCAGCACAAAGTTAGCAGTGGTGTCAGCACATCAGAGAGCCTGTAGCCGCACAGAATTCTGTTCAGTGTTTTGCTCTGGAACTTTTCAGCAGGTCAGATGTTTGCCAACATGACACTTTGAGGAAAAATCTTCAGAAAGCTTTGTCACACTGGAGGCCATACGAGAAAAAATATCCCAACACTTTCATGTTTCATCCTCGCGGGTCAAAAAAGTTCTCAAGTGGAAAGTCTGCTCATTTACAGTAATAAGATTAAGTCATTTAAAATGCAGCTGAAAAACAGGAATTTCTGGAACACATCACAGCCTGTACAACTTGTCTAACACTGATCAAATTAAGTAATATTCAGTGTCAATATTGCTTTTGCCAGAATTTTAAAAAGTGGACACATAAGTTTCTATCTGCTGTAACTTATACTTCACACTACCCTTACACACTTTACAACATCATCACCATTACAGCTTATGTATGCTTAAAACTACTCCTACTTAAATTTTCACTTTGAATATGAAGTTTCAGCTGTCTGCATAACCACTAAGGGTGGGACAAAGTACTGATGTGTGAATCTGTCATCATCCTGACCTATGTGGTACAATTATTGAATCTCTGCTGCCAAATATTGATTTTTTTACCTAAAACAAAAAGCATTTATCAAGCTTTCTTGTCAAATTGAACTGCTGCGGCACCATTTCTTGACTTGTTACATTGGCATTTATGACACAAGTGAAGATTACAGAAGGAAGATTTAATATGTCAGAGGAAAAACAGAGGCAGAGGAACAGGAAGTTCAAGAATGAAGCATGACAGGAGGTAAAATAATATCTACTTGCAAGAATAAACACACAAATCCTGTACTTTGTCTTTTCAGGGGCATTGTTTTCATCCTTTGGATAACTAGGTATCATGATGTAACATTATCTGGCTTTATAGGGTCCTGGCCTCTGACTAGGCTATCTCCTGTGTTGGTGAACCCTTCGTTTTTGTTTTGCTTTCTCTCATCCTGTGCGTGTTGCAAGTCTGCCACACCTCCCCTCTGCTTCACTTTGGCTCACGTCTGAGAGGTGCTCTGCAAACACCTGAGGCTGATCTGTTCATCAGAGGACCTTCAGAAAAGCTCCAAGACTCAGTGCTTCAGTCTCCCACTCTGCTGTATGAGGTTGGTGTTAAGATTCTTTGTTAAAGAGATTCTGTGTCTAATTGGCAGACTCTTCGGCGACGGTCTAACTAAGCAAAAGCTTCAAGAAGGCTGAAGTCAGGGAGGTGAGAGGAGGTGAGTTAGAGAGGGGCTTTTGGTCTATTTATTTGGCCTCATAGTTCCTTGGAGCCATTGCTTTGGTGTTTGTGATTTGCTCTTAGCTCCACTTTTTGTCAGCACGTTGTTATTTACTGTAGCCAACATTTATGTTAATCAAACAATTCAGAACAGTTTTATTCCAGTTACTATTCATTCACTCATAAATAAATCTATTTTACTAAATAAATCATTGGTTTACAAGCTTATTATATTACTGCTTTTTAGTTATTATGTACTTTAGTTATAGTTATACAAACAGATCATTTCTGGCAAATCACCACATTTTATTTCATGCACTGAATCATATCATAGTGTGTATTGTACCTAAAATCTAACTCTATTGTATTGTATTGTATCACAGCGTACTGAAAGTGCATTGTACCATATATAGGAATGCATGATAAAATCCGCATACACTAGCAAGGACCACACCGCAACAGAATGCGTTTTAAGGTTTAATCAAGATTGCTAAGTATGTGCTATGAGACTGTTGTCGATTGTGATGAAAGATAAGGGATGTGGGTAAGTAGTTTTAGTCTAGTCTGGGAGATGCATGAAGGCTCGGCAGAGAGAAACTCAGGATGGGGGTTCCATCTCGGGCATCATTCTGCCCGAGCTGATCTCGACCCAGACTGTAACTGCAATTAGATGAGTCTTGGGTGAGGCAAATAGTTGAAGGAGGAGATAAATGAGTTAGAGAGGGAAGGGAGGGTGGGTTGTAGACTCTCAGACAGACGGCATGATGTGAGTTGGCTACGTTTAAGTAGGCTTGTCAGGTGATTGAGGGTGTGGTTTTGGTGTGGCCCTGCTACCAAACTTAAGTTAATACATTAACTACATTTATATGAATATTAGCCAATATTTGCTAGAAAAGTATTTTATCGGTATCGAAAGTTTCTTCTGATATTTAAAGACATTTTTTGTAGGCAGTAGATTTCAGGATTAAGGTATGTGCATTTCAGAGAAAATTACTATTTCATAGTCACAAGAAAGGTTAAAGATTGTAGGAGATGAACCAGGATGTACATCTGAGTTACTTAGCAAACTAAGTGATGGAGGATTGAGAGGGGTCTGGCTGCAGACTGTACATTTCTGGAGGTCACTCTCACTGAACATTAATCTTATATGCCAGATATCTAACATGGCTAACATAGCAACGCTAGCTGCGTAAATAACATTTCTATATAAGCCAATGTAGCTAATTTAGCTTTAGTAATGTGAGCTTCAGCAAATTAAGGTAAATCTAGCATATGTAGACAACGTATCCATGTAGCTTACATAGCTGTTTTGTGAGATTAGCTTTAGCTTTTTTAGCTATGTAGCTCCATAAGCTAAACAGATAACGTTTCTACGTAGCCTATGGAGCTGCTCTGTGGGCTTAGCTTTAGCTACACTATCTACGTAGCTTATGCAGCTAATGGAGCTATAAAAGACTGCTGCATTAGAATGCTTTTGTGGAGGGCAAGCTTTTTACCTTTTAATCAGACTCTTTACTTAGCTTTATTAAACACTTTGTAATCAGGTTTTGCAGGTGAGGATTTTAACTTTTAATTCTGGTATCCTTACCTCAACACTTACTCTAACCCTAAATGGAAGTTTAATCCAATTTTATTTATAAGGTTTTATCCGTGAGATATATGGCACCTCACATGAAGGGTCAGTGAGAGTCACAGACAGAGATGAACTGTCTACAGCCAGACTGTTTTGAAAAGATTAAGCATTGCTTTATGCTTACTTTAATTCAATAAACTATTCATTTACTTGACATTTTTAAGGAAAGAAGATTGTTTTATTGAGCATATGCATAAAAATGTTAAGTAAAATCAACATTTTCTTAAGTTTACATGAGTTTGGTCACAGACATATTGCTTTCTTCATCTTATGTTATCGAATGACAAACAGCCATCTAAAGTAATACAGCCACCGTCTGGCTGTAGTAACATTTTAAAACCAGGTGTGGGTGAAAATGATGAAAAAATACAATTTTAAAGTAAGATAATAGTCTTTGAAGTCTTGGATTTTTTTAAGAAATAATGACTGAATATTTCAAACACAATGCCTATTCCTTGCTTCACCTTTTAAAGCAAGCATTAAGTCTGTGAAGCTTTGGGCAAAACCTTGTACATACCAGTATCAATAAAAGTAATGGCAAAAATGTGTTTGGAAATATCGTCTTATCACACATCAGCAAACATAAAATGTTGTGCATCCATAAACATATTGTGTCATGCTGTTGTGTATCTTATGCTAGGTCTCCCTTAAATTCCTACCTGTAACAGTGACACAATTATTTACACATTAGTTGACTACATATGTAAACATCTTGCCAGGTTAACAAATACGATTCAGGTAGCTAATTTGTCCCTCATTATCATTAAGCTTCACCTTACTAAAATACTCTTGTGTTTTGTTTATTGTGACTCACACTGAGACAACTGTTTTTCAGTGCAAATGAAACAGAATGTAAATAAATCTTAAACTTTGTTGTTGAGCCTCTAAAAAATGAAAGCAACACAGGCATCATTACCCAACCATTACCAGAGATCTGCTCTACAACTTTCAAAATGAGGTAAAGAAATCACAAAGACAAACAAAGCCTGAGTACCACCTCTTACAGGAGCTCTCTTGCGAGTGAACTCCTTGTGCATAAAGGTGACACTTAAGCCAAAAGGGACTGACTTGTTGTCAGAGCGAGACAGAAGGAGACTGAAAGCTTAGTTACCTGCTGTCTCCTGGCTGCCACATAGTTAAGCTTCACCATCTCCTTTCCAAATTCCTTGAAGCGGTTGGCCAGGTCCTGCTCATTGGTTGCATTCTTTACTCCTTCCAGGGCCTCCTCCACCTGTCACACAAACACGCACAAAAGGGTGGATGTACGTGAAACTAGCATGATCTATATAACATGGTGTACTACATTATAAAGCCTAAAAACACTGGAACATACTTTAAAATGAAAGCCTGCATATGGTAAAAAAGAATCTTTTTGCTGTGTAATTGCAGCCATCTCTGAGAAGACAATAACCATTAAGTTGGACAGTTTAATGGGTTTCATTCCAGCGATTTCCACCCTTTATCACATTCTGATTCTGCACTCTTTTATTTTCCTAATGAAAGCAACGCGCAAGATGTAATGGAGAGAGAGAAGAGAGAGAGAGATAACTTTTAACTGGCCTTTGATGGCAAAGCTTATAGTGGCTTCAGTTAAGCCCCTCAGTGGGCCTCAAGAATGAAGCCAGAAAGAAGAAGGACTCTGAATGTGTGTTTGTGTGAGAGAGAGACAAAGTGGGAGTGAATGAGGAAGGGCTGAGTGTTTCAGATCATTCCACTTGCATATCATGCTTTCCAGCACTCTGTATTAAATTGTCTTTCAAAGCCTTGAGCCACGTTCAAAGCAAAGACCCTCACACTCTCGGACTGAGTGGTGTCGGTGGTGTCGGTATGTGTGGTTAATCACGCCAGGGCAGGCCAGGGGTGTGATATTAATACACTAAAATCAGATGTGTGTTCCCAGGATACTCCTCCGTGCCTCATCTATATGCTAATGTGTGCAGGGGTTGTGATAAAGCAGACATTACTTCCATGCACTACACTGCAGCAGGAAGCCCTTTGTTTAATATCCGTGCACACCTTTAAGGACACTTTGCATGCTCTCAGGAACAATGCACTCAACTGAATCATTTGTGTCATTTTGAAGCCCGTGCAATGTATTAAAAAAAAACAAAAAATATCACAGGAACGTGTTACATCTTAATGTAACCAATTGCATGATATATTCAAGTGTACTATCTCGTCAATATGTGCTGTAAATACATTAATAATCACACTTACAATTTTAAGGTGAGCCAGCAGTCTCATGACATCAGCCATGTCAGCAAGGATGAGCAGGCGGGTGACAGCAGAGAGCAGGGCACGGGCAGCCCTCACCATGGTGCCACGCTTCACAGAGGAACATGGGTCATCGGCAAACTCTGACGAAGCAATACGCATCGTCTCTCCTGCAAGAGATAAGGAAGAAAAGTGTGAGGAGAAAGAGTGGCATGATTATTTCTTACCAAATCTCTGACGGCCACTCACACAGACTATTCATCAGAGACGTATATCTCATTACTGAAATACAAGTTTAAAAACTCTAAACAACATTGGATTAAAATTCCATTTAGGGTGAGGGTAGGAGTTAAGGTAGCGGTTAGGATACCAAAAATAAAAAGTTAAAAACCAAACCTGAAAAACCTGATTCCAAAATGTTTAATAAGCAGAGTAAAACAGTCTTCTTACAGGAAAAAAGCCTGTCCTCCATAAAAACATCCTAATGCAGCAAGCACAGCTTATGTAGCTCAGTTAGCTGCATAAGCTACATAGCTAGTGTAGATACGTAGCTAACAAAGCTAAAGCTATGCTCACAGAGCAGCTACGTATCTAGGTTAATCATGTAGCTACATTAGCTTTAGCTATGTTTGCTAAAGCTCACTTTGCTGAAGCCAACTTAGCTATAGATAACATTGCTACATAACTAGGTATCTAACATAGCTCAAGGTAAGCTCACAAAGTTGCTATGTCAGTGACATAGACGTGTTATCTATGTAGCTACGCTAGCTGTAGATACATTTTCTAAAGCTCTTGTTACTAAGGCTCTTAATGCTTAAGGCAATTGGCTACTTTGGCTTATGTAGTAACATTGATTACATAGCTAGCATAGCTATTTTAGCTTTAGCTAAAGCTAATGTAGCTAAGGAGAGCCACCATTTGTGTAACTACTTCTAAAATGGGTTTATGGGTAATTTAATCCTGAATTAGACCTCTGAATTTTTTCTCTATTTTATTGATGAAATATTGCTGAGTCTGTTATGTCTGCCATGCTGTTATTTATTACATTGTACATTCATTGTACTGGCAAATTACAGCACTTCCTTTCTGAGATACACTGTGTCTCAGATCAGTGTTAATTTTGTCAATTAAAACTATGACTAAAACTATTCATCAACAGCCTTTTTTCCATGACAAAAACTAGACTAAAACAAACAAAAACAGATCTGTGATGACTAAAACTGACAAAAACTAAGTTTAGTGTTTTGTCAAAATGACTAAAACTAGACTAAAACGTAATTTAGTTTTCATCAGACATTCAAAATCTGTGATATTTCTCCACTTTAGGTAAATCTGTCAAAATGAATCTGTAGGTATTCTGCCTCTCAGTTATAGAAAGTAGGGACCCCTGGTTTGGCAGGGTGCAAAGAACACACTACCCTGATTTGGTACCAAATTTAGGCAAGAAAATAAATGCTTGGACTAAAAGTAAAGACTAAAATGTGAGGACTTTTTATGGACTAAAACTACATTAAAGTGTTTTGAGTTTTCATCGACTAAAACTAAAAAGGGTAGAAATGACTAAAATGTCACTAAAACTAAAATGCTTTTAATTTAAAGGTTAAAACTAAAACTAAAATTAAAAATAGCTGCCAAAATTAACACTGTCTCAGATGAGACACTGAGAGCGGCCGTCAGAGATTCACAGTCTGCAGTCGAACACCTCTCAGCGCATGCACTGAAGGGACTAATAGAGATGTCAATGTACAGTATGATGTCTGAGTCAGCTGGGTGAACTAATGGTCTGTGTTCACTTGTCTTGCGTATATCAGAATAACAGCTGGTTTATAGCAAAGTGTATTTACACATACAAAAAAATTTGAACAAACACAGAGGTAGAACAAAATGTGATCCGACAGCAGCACTTTTACTGTTATAGGGAAGCTTCTGCTGTTTGTTTACACACCCTGCACTTCATGTTTTTGCAAAGCTAAAACCATTATGAAACTGCACACAAGGACACCAGCATGACACTGTTGCAGATGAAATGTCAAAGTAAGAAGGTGTAATGATACCAGAGCTTCATTGTGGTGTTGTTACAGAATTCTTTGTAATTTCAACACAGAAGAGACTCATTTCCTAAAAAAACACAATAGCAGAGATTTCAAAAATTATTAGGCATTCAACCTATCATCCTTGCAAAATGTAATGCCTGGTGAGACTCTTCTCTACATAATGTGCTTCACCGTGCTTTAAAAAAGACCTTTCTAAATCCTTTTCACCAGTTGCCCATTTGAAATGCATTCATTCTGCCTCTGAGAAATTTAGTTTAAGCAATTGTTTTGTTTCTGAAAAACATCTCCTCTTACAAGTTAAAAAACTTGAAGAAAGTGCAGAAACAGGTTTTGTTACCCTTTCAAAACATATTCACATTTATGAAACCAGCAACACCTTCTTCAGCTATGAATGTTATTCATTGATTTCTTTTGGGTTAACCATTTTAGCTAGTGTCTCCTGAGATTTTTACTTATTTTCTGACAAATGGACTGTTTAAAATGAATTATTGCATTTTGGTTCTTTTCTTCATTTAAATAAATTTTATTTGTATAGTGCCTATTATGAATGAAGTTATCTCAAGACCCTTCACAAACAGGGCAGGTCTAGACAGGTATTTGTTATAGTACTGATGATGATGGTGATGATAATAATGAAAAGTAAATAAAAAATAAAAATAAAAAATAAAAAATTGGAAGTATAGTAGTGGTTAAAGTGGGGTTTCGTTTTGCTCTGAGCAGATGGAAAGGAGAGATCACAAGATCATGGGGGAACTATGAATTTTTTTGGGCTTCTAGCATGGCTGAGTTGGCGTCTGGAATAAAACTTCTCTTCTGGAGGACCCTGGCATTACTGCGGTCAGCTGGAAAGACACCTGGAGGGATGGGGAACTATCCTGGTGCAGAGCTGGGCAATGGTCATCAGGAGGCCAGTAAAGGGCAAAGGTGGACTCGATCAAGGGCTGAATCACATATGCCCCCACATATTAAACATGTCATACATAACCTAAATTAATGGGTGAGTGCATTAAAAAATTAAAAGTTCAATGTTTTCTAGAAAGGATGTGTAGTGTCATATAAAATCCTAGTACCACTGACCAACTGGTAACCTGTAGTCTCTGTGATACAATAGGATGTAATGTTGATAAAGTGATGATGTTTACAATCAGTAGACATGCATTATGTTGTATTTTGAGAATGTAAGGATGTTTCGTGTGTTTTCGATCCTGTTGGGATCAATGGACTTTATGTGGATTTTTCCATTTTGGCAGCAGCCACTGCTGAAAAAGACTTGGCACATATCTGAAGCGGAGTATCATGGGGTGGCACATCTGGTATGCGCCCGAGAGTGTGTCCAAAGGTATTACAAGGATTGATTAGAACAGAGGCAGTTTGCTCCTAAGTTCACGGCGTAGTGACTCTGACCTTTGACCTATGACCTACAAAATCTAACCATACAATCATTTGAAGAAAATCCTTCCATATTTATGTGATATTAGGTTCACAAGAACGGCAGCTGAAAAAGAAGTCAAATAAAGCTTATCATTCACATGAAAATATGCGTATCCCTAAAACATGCACATCAACCAATCAGAGTAAAACGCACATGACACATCCTGCAATAATGAAAAGACTCTGACTGCAAAAAGTACAAATACACTCACTCACACACAGACTGCTGCTTGTAGAGCTTTAAGTGTGTCTGCCCCAGTGATGAGCTTTTGAAGAGTGATAGAACAAACGGCCTGATTAGCAAGCTCCTCTGCGCTCCGAAATCAGCATCGGTTATTCAGTCACGAGAGATAAAAGTGTGTAAGATGATGAGGTCATGATGACAGAGGTCTGATGAGGTGATGACAGATTTTAAAGAGGTTCTGCAGCTCAGAATGACCTTAAGAAGAGCGATGGTCCCATTCCACCTGCTTTGTAAAAAAATAAATAAATAAAATAAAAATTCCTGTGAAGAGTGTGGAACACACTGCACATAGCATTTCAATTCACAGTGTTAAAAATAAAACTTATGTCTCTGATCACCTGACATGTAATTCCATTCAGCCCTTTGAAAAAAAGGGTTTTTAAGAGAGAATGAAGAGAGTGCTCTATCAGCAGTCCACTTGTGTGCTAAAGAGCTTTGGAGCATGCCCCTCTCTCCATAATGGCAGTAAAAGGTTAGCAGATGTGGAATATTAACTTTCATCTCCATCGCCTTTTTTAGAGGCCACAAGTTTGCCATTAAAGAGGAAGAAAGGGCAGTGTAAGAAATCATGAGCACTAACATCTACATGTGAACATGAAAATATTGAAGTATGCCAATCTAGTTCAAAAACCTGCCCTAGAGGTGTTGTTTTTTCTCATAGATTTTTTTGCTTGAATGTCTAACAAGCACAGGAGATTGATCCTGTCCTTTCTGATATCAGCTGCTGTGATGACCTGTATGGCAACAGTCTATTTCACGCTTCAAAAGAGCCATGTGCAAGTGCAGTTGAGTCGATGTTGAACAGCACTGGCAGCCAAGTGGAGCTGACAATGCAGGACGAGGATGCAGGCTACAACACGACATACTGTACGCTGAGCTCCATTTGTGTTTTCTGCTGATGTAGATATCGAACGGTGGGAATTCAATTCCATTCCAAACATTTGCTTCAAATAAAAGCTCACCAAATGCCCTCAACACTAGAGGAAAACTTTGTATAACAATGACAGTGCCTCATCTGATGCCAGGAAGACTGAGTTTGATTTGTTGAGGTGCAAAGCTGCATACATGCAGAGATTGAACAGACATCCAGATTTCTGCTAATGAGAATAGACATCTTTGATGTTTTAAAATTCAGTGAGACTCCCTGCCATTACAGATTGTCGAAGCTTTAACGATGCATGACTTTAGGGTAAACAAGCCCAGAATCAGGCTCATTACATTCATGAGGCTGCATACTCTGAGTAAAGCCCAAAACTAAGGGTTACTAATCTGTTATATTTAATGGATCTTCCTCACCACTCTTAACTCAGCATCTGACTAAAGTTGTGCAGACATTTGACCTGTTCCAACTTTCAAAGCACATAACACTAAGTCTCCAAACATACATTATTTGCATCTATTATTTTTCCGAGTTGCTTTTAGCATTTGAAAATCAAGCAATTATTGTTTCAATGTGCTGTGATTCTGTTGTT
This sequence comes from Cheilinus undulatus, assembly GCF_018320785.1. Taxonomy (NCBI): domain Eukaryota; kingdom Metazoa; phylum Chordata; class Actinopteri; order Labriformes; family Labridae; genus Cheilinus; species Cheilinus undulatus. Next base: position 33,385,122 of record NC_054868.1, on the reverse strand, counting down.
CAACCTTACCCTGAATTAATGTTGCAATTTGAGCATGGCATGTTTTGTTTTTCTTTTTCTGTATCTCTAATGGTTAGGCGGAATCATGTTAGCACAGAACCCCATGGTATTTAAAAAACACCCAGAATACCCCTTTAATTATAGTCATGAAAAAATCTGCTGTGTAGTATGTACATGTTTATGCTTAATGTCTTAACACTGTGTGTCCAGTTCCAGCTGCAGTACCACTACAGTACCAAAAAAAATATTCACCCCCTTGAATGTTTTACATAGTATTGATTTTATAATTTTCCATGACAGTCAATATAGTTGAGTTTTTTTTTTTAAAAAAGAAAAAAAAAAAACTCTTACATGTCAAAGGGGAAAAAAATTTCTACAAAGTCATGTTTATCACATAAAAACATGTAAAGTAAAATAAGTGACGGCATAAATATTCACTGCTTCAAGTAGATTTAGTAGATCCACTTTTGGCTGTAGTCACAGGACTGAGTGTGTGGATAGGTCTCAATCAGGCTTACACATCAAAACACTACAATTTTACTCCATTCTTCTCTGCAAAACTGCTCAAGCTCTGTCAGGCTGCACGAGGACCAGTCTTGGACAGCCCTTGTCAAGTCCAGCAACACATTTTCTATTGGACTGAGGTCTGGGCTTTGACTCGGCCACTCCAGAACATTCACCTTGTTGTCTTAAAAAAAAATAGTTGAGCTTTTGCTGTATGCATCAGGTCATTGTCTTGCTGGAAAATAAATGTTTTCCCAGGCTGTGATTCTCTCTCAGACTGAAGAAGATTGTCCTTAAAGATTTTCTTATATTTTGCCACATTCTACCTTTACAACAGTTTACATTTTAATTCAGTCACAATCCCAACAACATGTCCTTGGAATCAGTACACCTGCCTGAAATCAGCTCACTAGAATCCAGCCCACCTGATAAAGATTCTTGTTAAATGTTTATTTAAGTTATGGCTGATAATGTACAGTGCTTAACAAATTTATTAGACCACCACTCAAAGTAAGGTTTATGCCACAGCTGCCCTAAATCAACAGCATTGGTAAAAATTGGTAAAACCAAAATCATTTGTTATGTTTCTGCAATGGTTAATACACCAATAAGTAGAAGCTCTTTAACCCAAATGATATTTTCAATGCTAAAATATTATTATTATTGTTACCCATGAATTTTCAAATTTACTGATTTACAAAAAAACTGAAAAAATAGTAAAGCACATTAATATTCTTGATTAATATGTCAAATTATAGTTATTTACTTGCACTCCTGAACAGAAAAATGAGTTTTAGTGGTTGAATGTTATGCTTGATTCATTTCTGACTTCTCAGAGAAGCCCAGTGAGCCGGCTCAAATTTGGGTTTAAAAAGGTCAATTCAGTTTGAAATTCCTCATTCCTGTTCAAAATGGTGAAACGTGGAGAGCTCATTGAAAATAAAAGAGTACGCATTAAAGCACTTCATGATGCTGGATGGTCTCATAGACAGGTGGTCTAATAAATTTGTTAAGCACTGTATATAATAGCTGTCTCTCTAGTTAGTAGCCAGTTCATATTTTTGGTATCATCGAAAAGCTAAAATAATTCATCTTCAGGCTCTCATTTCATTTGTTGTTTTCTTAAAGCATTTGGCAACCTAAATCCACAAAATTGAACTACAACTTTTATGATCAAATAAACATCCTTCTAACCATCTTAAATTTCAAGACTAAATTCCAAACTGTGTCTTCAATTTTAACAATTAGAATCGATAAATTAGTCGTGTTTGTTTGTTTTTGTTTTTGTTTTTGTTTTTTTTGTTATTAGACAGCAACAATGAATCAAGGAAAATGTGGGATCACTAATCGCCATTCATTAGACTTCACAACAACTATTTACCAAGGACCAAGTGCTGGATCATTCCCAAAGAGCTGGGCAAAGAAATCCCAGAAGTAGAGCAGGACAGTGCGAGCTAGCTATAGTAGGGAAACTCATTCAACCACTGGGGGCAGCAGTGGAGAATAGTCTGGCTGAGACTCAATCTACTACTGGGGACAACAGTAGAGAATTGCCTAGCTAAGTGCAAAGTGTTCTCTGAAGAGCTGGGTCTTTAGCCTTCTCTTGAAAGTAGACAGGGAGTCTGTAGATCGAATGGAGTTGGGTAATTCATTCCACCATTTAGGGACAACAGAGGAGAAGAGTCGAGCTAGTGACTTAGGAGCATGATGTGCTGGAAGTACCAGGCGCCTTTCGCTGGCTGAGCGTAGTGGGCGAGAAGGGGTGTAGACCTGGATGAGGGACTCCAGGTAAACAGGAGCAGTTTTAGTTACTGCTTTGTAAGCAATGATTAGAGTTTTGAATTTAATGCGAGCTGCAACTGGAAGCCAGTGTAGAGAGATTAAAAGAGGTGTGACATGAGCTCTCTTGGGTTGGTTGAAGGCCAGACGTGCTGCTGCGTTCTGGATCAACTGCAGAGGTATAACTGTGCATGCAGGTAGGCCTGCCAGTAATGAGTTACAGTAGTCAATACGTGATTTTATAAGAGCCTGTACCAGGAGTTGTGTAGCATGCTCTGTCAAGTAGGGTCTGATCCTCTTGATGTTGTAGAGGGCGAAACGGCAGGACCGAGCAATCGAGGCCACATGGAGCTTGAAGGTTAGCTGGTCATCAATCATGACACCCAGATTCCGGGCTGACTTAGTGGGCAAGAGATTATTTGATCCAAGCTGGATACTGATCTGCGGTTCCATAGTGGGACTGGCTGGGATGATAATGAGCTCCGTTTTGGGCAGGTTGAGCTGAAGGTGACGTTCCCTCATCCATTTAGAAATATCAGCAAGGCAGGATGAGATCCGAGCTGAGACAGTTGTGTCATCTGGTGGAAAGGACAGGAATAGCTGTGTGTCGTCTGCATAGCAGTGATAAGAAAAGCCATGGGAGCGGATGATTGCACCAAGTGAGGTGGTGTATATTGAGAAAAGTAGGGGACCAAGCACAGACCCTTGAGGCACCCCTGTTGATAAGCCATGCAGTTTGGACACTCCTCCCTTCCATGATATTCTAAAAGATCTCCCTGTGAGGTAGGACTTAAACCACTGTAGGGCAGATCCTGAGATACCAAGTGAAGAGAGTGTGGAGAGGAGGATTTGGTGGTTTACTGTGTCAAAGGCAGTGGACAGATCCAGCAGTAAGAGAACTGAGGACTGACCAGCTGCTCTGGCCAAGCGAAGTGATTCCGTTACCGACAAAAGTGCAGTTTCAGTAGAGTGGCCCCGCCTAAAGCCAGACTGATTCTGATCAAGTAGATCATTGTTCTGCAAGTGTTCTGAGAGCTGGTTGAAGACTGTGCGCTCCAGTATTTTTGATAGGAATGGGAGAAGTGAGACCGGCCTGTAATTTTCAACCAGGGCTGGGTTGAGAGTGGGTTTTTTGAGCAGTGGTGTAACCCGCGCTTGCTTGAAAGCAGCTGGGAAAACACCTGTGGACAGAGAGGAGTTAATGATACAACTCACAGCAGGGCTGATTGTGGGCTCAATCGCCTGCAAGAGATGTGATGGTATCGGATCGAGGGGACAGGTTGTGGGCTTAGAGTCAAGCAGAAGCCTGGTGACCTCGCTCTCACTTAGTGGAGAGAATGAGCTAAGTGATGCATCACTAGCTGGTGGCAGAAAACTGAGTTGGACAGGCTCAGAGAATTGGTTGCTGATGGTAGAAACCTTGTCAGTGAAGTAGGAGGCAAACATGTCTGGAGTCAACATACTGGAGGGTTGTGGGTTTGAAGGAGAGAGGAGCGAGTTAAAAGCAGAGAAGAGTTTGCGTGCATCAGTGGCAGCACAGATCTTTGATTGATAGAACGCCTTCTTAGCAGATTTTAGAGCAGAGGTAAAACAGGACAGTTTTTGCTGATAAGCACTCAAGTCAGTGGTTTGTTTGGATTAATGCCATTTTCTCTCTGCCGCCCTGAGCCCTGCCCTTTGGGTTCTGATGACCTCAGTGAGCCAGGGACAAGGTGGAGTATTTCGAATAGGCTTAGACACCAGAGGGCAGAGTTTGTCCAGAGAGGAGGTCAGTGAGGAGCAGAATGTGTCTGTGGCCTCGTTAACAGTGAGTGTGAAGGACTCGTTACATGAGGCTAGTGCAGCTGAGACCTCGTCAGACAGCTGTGTTGGGTCAAGTGACTGAAGGTTTCTGCGGTATGATCTTAATTGAGTAGTAGATTGTTGAAGTTCAGGTAAGCCAAGTGAGAACTGAATGAAGTAGTGGTCAGAGAGGTGAAGTGGTGTAACACTCAAATTAGCCGTGGAGCAATTGCGAGTTAGAATCAAATCCAGTATATTACCAGCCTTGTGTGTAGGAGGCGTTTGAACCAGTTTCAAGTCAAAGGAGGACAGTAGTGAAATAAAATCAGTAGCCTGGGCTCTATCCAAGTGGATGTTCATGTCACCCATGACAACCAATGGTGTGCCATCATCAGGGATGTCTGAGAGTAACATGTCCAGTTCCACAATAAAGTTGTCCAGGTGACCCCCAGGTGGGCGGTATACCACAACCATGTAAGCCTTTATCGGGGCAGTGACCTGTACTGCATGATATTCAAATGAGGTGTTATTGTCCAAGGGTTTGAACTGGCTGAAGTTCCAGCTATGAGAAAGAATAATGCCTGTGCCACCTCCTCGGCCAGAAGAGCGAGGTGTATGAGAGAACACTGCATCAACTGATAGAGCAGTTGGTGTTACAGTGTTCTCAGGACGGACCCAAGTTTCTGTCAGGGCTAGGACCTGAATGTTAGACAGTTTAGTGAGGGAATTGATGAATTCTGCTTTGTTAACTGAAGACTGGCAGTTCCAGAGGCCAACTGTGATAAAAGGTTGTGGAAAAGAGGCATTCTGCAAAGTGGATAGATTATGCAGGTTTCGTTTTCTGTAACTATTGTGCTTCTTTCTGTTCCCATATATGACTTGTATTTTTTGGTTGCACATGTTGCGTTAGACTGCTGAGGTGCGTTAGACTGTTATGAGGCAGTGCTGGCTGTCTGTGGCCTTGCTCGGTGGACTCGCACAGGTAGACTCGCTGGTCTTTACCCAATGTGGTCTTCACACAGTTGGGCTTCCACAAGGGCTGACGCTTCAGCGCAGTCTGTGTACTTTTATAGAGAGATATGCCACAGATGTGCACAATTGAGTTGATTGTGCACAGCCGCTAACCGCCCCAGCTGGCAAATTTAGATTCAAACTCTCTTAAAGCTTGGACTACAGTGAAACTCCGCCCCGGCTGTTTTCACTTTTGCAATCAATAGAGGGAGCCACACGCGTCAACTGCCTCACCTATTGTTGCAGAGAGAGTGAAACTAACACGTTCAGCCTAAGCAAAACTGCCAACAACCTACTTCCAACTGAAACAACCAAAAGCAGATTCCTCTTACCAAGTAGCTTCTCCCTTCCTATCTCAAAGATCAGAGCTTGTTCTGCTGGCAAATTTAGATTCAAACTCTCTTAAAGCTTGGACTACAGTGAAACTCCGCCCCGGCTGTTTTCACTTTTGCAATCAATAGAGGGAGCCACACGCGTCAACTGCCTCACCTATTGTTGCAGAGAGAGTGAAACTAACACGTTCAGCCTAAGCAAAACTGCCAACAACCTACTTCCAACTGAAACAACCAAAAGCAGATTCCTCTTACCAAGTAGCTTCTCCCTTCCTATCTCAAAGATCAGAGCTTGTATACACCAATTTATCTCCAGTCCTGAAAAGTGGTCTAAACTAGGGCTGATTGACATATCATTTCTCAACTGACGGTGATGTGCGCATGCAGGGCTGGGTATTGTTTGGATTTTTTTCTGCTACCAGTGCTACATTAATACCCTTTAATCATTGCTGGTGCCTATATGATGCCTTAATCGATACTTTCAAGAGAAAAAAAGCAAATTACAAGTCAGTAGGTGAATAAAAGTTACCTTGGTGTGCTAAGGTTCAGAGAAAAATAAAAAAAGATGCCTATAGAACATAGAGCCTAAAAGAAACATGTGTAACTTCTTTATGTAAGAAAAATTAATATATCGGTGTTGCATCAGAGACGAGCAATATGGTTAATGTGTCAGTGTGACTGTGTCCTCAGTAGAAACACACAAGAACAGAGACTTTGCCCTGGACAACAGAAATGATAAAAAGACGTCCATGCTCCGCTGAAAAAAATAAATAAATAAATAAGAGTTCTTAAATCACATAACCTAATTAATGCCTTTCATCTGCATGGCAGGGTACCAAAATGAAGCCCAGAAAGCCCAGGAATAAGGCCAAAAGCTGCATGTTTTCTCATCTCCATGACTAAAAATTCATTTAATTCTGCCTAAAATCACCATCAGAAGCTAGAGGACTGATCCCCAGTCTGTGTGTCTCCTCCTGAATGTACATCAGGCTAAAGGTGATGCTTCTACAGTCACTACAGCCGTACGATGCTTCAGGGAGAACCTGACCTGGTCATGTCGGTTTAACATAACTTTGAATGTTGTTAGAAATGGTTGATGACATTTAAAGGAACAGTGGCAAGTTCACGTGTAAAGTTCACGAAGAAACAAGTCACTCAGTCTGCTTGCTCTGTCTCTTCTTTAGTCATCCTGTGTGTCTGAGTCTGTGGGCTCGAGACACTCTCAGATGCTTCACACAGTGTGATATTCAAATTTTGAAAATTACACGACCCAACATAAAAATGTATGATTGTTGATAGTAATTCTATAAATTTACATAAAGAGGCACCTCATTTATGATTTAATTTCCTTTTTAGATTAAAAAAAATACAATACACTGCAGAGAAAAACAAAAAATTTCAATGTCTGTATTTTATCCAGTATAAATCATCCCTTGTCATAACCACCAAAAATTGTGTTTTTGATGGAACTTTTCTCATAGTTCTGTTCATTTTCACACATTTTTGTGGATGCCTAATGGCACATCAAATGTTTGTTATCACATTTGAATTCTTCTATTACTGAGCCAAGATCCCTCAGGCTTTAAGTTGCCTTCAGAATGATTTTTTTGCTTTCTACAACCTTTTTAAAAAATTTCAGTAAACTTTAACAACTAACCTTGCATGTCTCAAAGTTTGCCTCTGGGTCCTTGAACCAACCTTTAGTTAAATTACTCCCTCATGTAAAATGTGATTTTAAATCAGATGGTGGTTATACCATATACAAATTAAAATTGCAAATTAATCACACTATTCTTATCTGTTCTAAATGTACCACACAGGAAAATTTCTCCAGATTTAAATACCAGCACATGTGGAGAAAAATGCCTTCTTCTTGCAAATGTTTGTTCATGGCAACAACCCAAAACAATGACAGATAATGCCCAAAAACTTCTCTAGATTGAGCTCAAAGATACCTAATGCTTCAAAAAGAGTGCTGAGAGCATAACATGGTAAACCCAAGCCCAACAAGCCACAGCAGATGGGGATACTGACATTATATAACATCACTGAATAACACCACAACAGTGTCCAACTTCAGACTTCTAGAAGTTAACTCCTCTGTTGTTCTCAGCAGCTTAACACATAACAACACATCTCATGCATCACACATGTAAAGAACATAGTCAAGTTTGAAATCACTTAAGGATCATTCCTGGATCCTTCACAGTTAAAGCAGAGAAATGCAACCTCACATGGGGGGGAATAAAGGCTCATAGAAACATAGTGGAAACATAGTGCATTGTGGAAATAAATAAATGAGTAAATCATACTGGTCCCAAAGTGCATCGGCCCACCAGGAAAATGTCCATTATGCCAGATTGCCAGTCCATCCCTGCTTACAGAGTTGTCTGAGCATCTCCATTGTATACAATCCTGCATGGCCTGCCCTTGGCTTGGGGGGTGGCTCTCTGCATTGTGTGTGCTTGGACAGCAAGTGGTAGGCCTACAGGGTATTTAACACTTGGGGTATTTAAGATTCTAAAAACACTGGGTTACTCAGCTCAAGTCGACAGTAAGTGTAAATAATTTCAGTCTTATCTGGCATGATCTGAAAGCTGAACTTGTCGTTCAAAAGTCTGTCCTTTATCCATTTATGCTCGCTTGCACGGCATCAGGACGGCGCCACATCCTGATCTCGCAAACTACAGGATAGGTTGAAGGTCACACAGAGCGCATGTGAATTAATTGTGCAACAAAAAAAATAGTGTTTAATGGTATTAAATATAGGATACCACCAGTCCTAATGTCTATTGCTGTTATATCGTCAACCCCATATCCATGATTAAAGCAGAAGAGGAAACAAGCAGTTTTGTTATGGTAATCAAATCCAGTAAGTGATGATTAAATCTGATTTTTTTAGCCCCATTAGCAAACCCTTTCTACTTGATATTTCAGGGTAAATACTTACTTTGCATTTTTGTGCACACCCCGTGTGCCTCATATGTATATCCAACGACTACCCACACTGACTAAAACTTAAACTAAAAATAAACCAAAAATGTATTAACAAACACAATTTCACAAAAAAGGTTTTAAAAAGGGTATCAGTTGTTCCAGATTTTGGCAGCAATTATGGTGGAAGAGTTAAAAATATTTAGAAATTAACAACACATGGTATGTACAGGAAATCATGAATGATGCTCTAAAGTCTAGGAAAAACACACAGTCATACACCGCAGCATACAGCAGCTCGATTATGTGAGTCAGATATGTTCTAAGAAGGACAAAAGCATTATCATATTGCTGAGGGAGAGGAGGGATTACATGTCTGGTGGCAAACAGCAGTGATATACACCACAGCTCTAAAAGCCCCCACAATATTCAGCACACTCACCTTGCTTCCGAACATCTTCCACAGCAGCAATGAGCTCTTCCTTCAGGTCCTGGCTGTCTTTGGCAATCTGCTCCCCCTTTTCCAGAAAGTTCTGGGTGGCCTGCTCCACCGACACTGCCAGGACATGAGCCTTCTTGGAGCGCCCTTTCTTCTTACTGGAAGGCCCTTTGTTGCTGGTGTTCACCAGGGTTGTAACCTTAGGAAGGAGGAGAAGGTACACACAGTTTAGGAGACATACACAAGGAGGATAACTGATATTAAAAGACATTGTTTATTGGCTGATCAATTATTGACACTAGGAGCAAAAAGGACTTATATCGGGTGATTTCGGTTGAAAAACAATCTTTACAAAAATTTCAAATTGTCTGAATGATTGTTACAAAGTTTTAAATGATGACTTGTTGTATGCAAATATCAACAGCTGACAGATGAGAAGCAAATCCTTATTAAAAGATAAATAAAAATTGTAATCTTTATCAGGCTGAAACACATGCAGAGCTGTATGCCTCTATCTCCCAGCGATACCAATCCAATTAAAAGATAAAATTCTACTAATCCATTTCTTCTGTTATCCTTTTATGAAAATGTACACTCCTTAATAATGACAGGCATTTATTTTCCCCTGATTTTTGAATGAATAGTGAATAGTGATTTTAGTACTGTGACATCCATGTTTTAACTCACATTACAAGCCTCTAACATTACAATGAGGCGTCTTTGATGGTTTGAGCAGCAGTGTGTATAAAGGTTCACAGCATTAATCTGGACTATGGTCTCATCCTGGATATAACTCTGTAAAAACTTTCCACAGCTTAAGTAGGGGAGCTGTGAAGTATTGACACTTTTGCTGTCTCTGTCCCTGTATGAAAAAAAGTATGCTTCAGGCTTCCTTTGATCTGCTCACCTCTAAAAGAAATAGAAACACTGCACAGAATCAATAGCATGCTGTGTAAAAGAATATTACAAAATGATGGAAATCTGAAGTTTTCTAAAAGTTACTGTATTTTTCAACTATTAAAATAATCTAACTGTGTCAGAGAGAAATTGCTCTCTACTTCTTCAGTTTTATTTCACAACTCATGACCTCATTCAAAATTCAATTCATGTTTATTTGAACTGTGTTCAAAACCATGTCATAGCACTCATATCTGTTGCAAAAGTGTGTGCCAAAGTTGTCCTAAACATCCTTATCAAAAAGAAAAATGCAAGCAAATTTGTCAAGACACTTTGGACAAATTGGAGTAAAGCCCAAATTTGTGGGGAAGTTGTTCAACTTTCAAGCTAATTATTTTCTGATGCCTCAGCAAAAACGAGCACTTCAATGAATAGGTAGCAGTGAACTAAAACTTTGCTAATTGAAAACTTACATACTCAGAGTGACTGTGAAGTGTAAACCATGTGGTTTTATTTCCATAAGCCCAGTATAATGATTTAATAGCCATACCCATAGGCGTCAGTTTAGGGGGGGACGGGGGGAGGTGTCCCCCCCAACTTTTTGCCAAGGGTCATTTTGTCCCGAACACACAAGTTCTTTATGTGTAAGCCATTGTATGTCCGGTTATTTTCAGTAGTATAGAAAATTCCGACGCTCCTGAACACACCATCAAGAGTTGTAAAGAGACCCAGCAGACCTCTGCGAGGCAATGGGCAGTGTTGCTGCTGTAGATTTGCGTCTGTGCTAACCAGAGGTCGCGTCAATGGAATATTTTCCGTCATTGCCGGGTTTTTTTGAAGGATGACGGAGAATTTTGAAGGCTGTCCGTCATTTTGACACCGTATTTGTAAAAGCGCGTCCGTCAGCATGCAGAGTGTTAAGGCCTTTGCACAATGAGCCTGTTTTATGTTGTTCTAATTATGTCTGCACACTGATGCCGAAATTGTTGTTTTATTTCCCGTTTTTTTTTTTTCGGAACAGGTTCGATTTTATCCAAAATTTTGTATGTGTCCAAGGTGACTGATGATTCAAAACAGTTCTTGCTGCTTTCACCTCGCTTGCTCACCACCGAAACCTCACTTTAAATACCAAAGTTTGCTCATTTATCATGTGGACCATGGAAATATTACAAAGAGATGGGTGAATGATGATCCAGATCAGCGCCTGTTGCTTTACTCTCTCTTGTTCGCTCAGCCCAGCTCAACCCTCCTCTCTCTCTCTCTCTCTCTCTCTCTCTCTCTCTCTCTCTCTCTCTCTCTCTCTATCTCTGAAGCCTCACTTTAAATTGTAGTTTTCCATGTATTATGTGGATATCAACCATGAAAATATAACAGATAAAGGCATATTTTTGTAGCCTACTGACGGGTCATAACAGAGACTGAATTAAAAAGTTCTTCTTCATCTCTCCAGCTTGTCCCTGTGCTACGATGCATGAGCGTGTGCTGCTGTGTGTCAGGATGCATCCATCGGATTTTAAAGAAGTGACAGAGACACAGTCTTGCAGTATGAAACAATGTGCCACATTCTACAAATTTTCGCAGTCAAGGCAAATACAAACGCACCTGACTCAGTGTGCAAGGTCAGAGTGTGTGATGTTTTTCAGATTAGACTCCTGTGGAGCAGACAAATGCGCACGGCTCCACAGCACAGCCTTTAAACAACTTGTTATCAGCTATGGTCGTCAAACTACAACATCTTTATATTAAAAATATCCTTAAAACTGCGCATGATATCTTAAATGGTGCAGTTCATAGTTGCTTGCTTAAAGACAGGGATTTTTGTTCCAGCGTCACTGCGTAAAAATGACGAGGAGTAAACGCTGTGCTGCTGTGTTCATCTTTCTCTCAGTGCCATTAAAATGCAGAACCTCAAAGACTGTTTTTTGAATATAAGTTTAGAAAGGGTGCTTCATTAATTTAACACTACTAATAAAATCATATTGAATTATATTATATTACAGATATTAAAGAGAAAATTATAATGACAGATTGTAAAATGGCATGATGGAATTTTTACGACCCTTTTCCGACGATCCTGCTCTGTGAGCATGTTTTGTTGCTTTTTCAGTACTGATAGTTAAAAAAAAAAAAAAGTGATATTTCACTTAAAACATGAATTAAGCCTACGCCCCAGGTGCATCTTATAGTAGCCTTACCTAAAGTCAAACCAATTATAGTCATCGTCCCCAGCACTTCTCAAAAGTCACTTTTGCTAATCGTTATCGCCCCCCCCCCCCCCCCACACTTTTCAAAACAAACTGACGCCCTTGGCCATACCTCATACATAAGTATTCAAACCCTCTGGAAAAACACTTGAAATTTAGCTCAGGTTCCTCCCACTTCTCAATCTTTGCTGAGATGTTTCTACACCTTGATTGGAGTCTACCTGTGGTAAACTGAACTGACTGGATATGATTCAGAAAGTCACACATCTCTATATAGAAGGCCTCACAGCTGATAATGCATACCAGAGCGAAAACCAAGCCATGAGGTCAAAGGAACTGCCTGCAGAGCTCAGAGACAAGAATGTTGCAAGACACAGATCCGAGAACCGGTTTCAGCTGAGAACCGGTTCTGATTGGTTTAATCCATTGACATCATTTACACGTAATCATAACAATTCCCTTTTTAATGCCTTACTTCCACATGCTTTGAAATACAGTCTAACGAGAGGCAGTTGGCAAAATAAGCAAGAGCAGAGAAGTGGAGTAAAAAAAACAAGAACGGGCTAAAGCGGTTGAAAGTGTGGCTTCATCTCTCGATAAAATGATGTAAACAGTGCAACATGCATTGTCTGTTGAACAGTAGTTTCATGCAAGGAATGCATCTTTTTGCACATGAACTATTCAGTTTGTTTAAGAGTTCAGTTTATTTCTATACATGCAGAGATCTAGGATCCAGAGACTAGTTTTAAATTTACTCTAAGGGTTTGTCTTTTAAAGAAAATAAGTAGTGTTGTATTCTAATTCAAATTCATAGATTGAAGATCTAGAGACCAGTTTGTTTTAACTGAAAAAATTTGAGTTAACAGTAAAAACCTAACCTTACAAAGCAGATGGACATGCCAGTTTCCTTGTTTCTCACTGGCAAATCCATCTTGCAAAGCTCCCGTCTGAACTGTGGCTGATTAATTTGGCAAATTTACCTCACAATGAACAAAAAAACAACATTTAACTGACTGTTCACTTTCAATGAAGGCAGTGACATCAACTAACAACAGACTGTCCTGAGATGAACTGCTCTGTGATTTTGTATTGTAGTGTTGGAGGGGAGGGGTATTCCCCACTGTGAGCCCACATACTGGCCCCGCCAAAATTAAACCAAGCCAGGAAAGAGGTGAAAAAACTTTCTAACGGTCTAAATCCAGATTTCAATCCCATGTAGATCTCAGTATTTTCACGTTTACAGCAACCATATTCCAACATATCTAGTGTGTTAATGCAAAAACTTTGGATTTCGCTTTACAGGGTCTTTAATAAGAAAAAAGGTACAAAAATTAAGAAGGTTGGATTTGTTGTAGACTATTTTTTTTTAAATGGTACCAGAATGATTGCAATGTATGTCATGCATAACATCTCTGTTGCAAAAAGGAGTTTAAAACTGGTATTTTTACACAAATTTCAGGTCAAAGAAATATTGCACCTTTTACGATTTGAAAATTGCAGCAGGCCATATTGCGATTTAATCAAATTTTCAACTAATTGCCCAGCCCTACTGGAGAGGTATCAGTGTGATAAAGCATATCTGTGGATGGCCACATTCCTTTGCTCAATCAGTAATGTTAATAGGCAAAGACTTAATTGACTGCGTCACCTTCATTGTAAATGATGTTTTTAGCAGCTCTTCCAAGATGTCCTGGAAGGAGGAATGGGCTAAAATGGCTCCTTCAACAGAAAGGTTGCCAACCCCTGGGCTAGACAGAAGCTTCTTCTCAGTGCAAAACACTTGAAAGGCTGCTCGGCTTTCACTCTGAGTGTTTTTGCAAACTCGCAGGAGCGCAGGAAATCTGACCAAGAAAGATTTGAGAGCAAGCAGACTTTGTGAACACAGAGTGAACAAATATAAGCACAGGGAGGCAGTTTTGGAAAAGAAAATCTGAGCTCCGAATCAAAGAGTCATGCTATCAAAACTTTAAAATGGACTCTTGAATAAAGTCACAATAATAACTTCATATGGGGATGCAGAACAGTATCTTTAGAGCTAACATGATTTTACAGGTCATTATATCAATGCAGTAATGTTGTTTTAGGTCCACAACTAAAAATGGACTTATTTTAAAGTAGCACTCAGCCCCAAAGTAGTCACAAAATCACTGGAAACAAGCAGCCTCACTAAAAGCTAAAAGCCAATCACAGAAGAATGTGCCAGCTTTAAGGTTGAGAAATATCTTTGACATGCACTGTTCTTAAAATGTGTTCAGATGCGGACTCTTTCACAAAATAATGTTTTCAATCTATCCATTTTAATGATGCTGTGCTATAATTAAAGTGTCATTACCATCAAACCTCCTGTGAAAGAGAAAATCTTACTCTCAAAGTAATTAGCAGAGAGAAATGAGAAAGCTGCACATTAAACTCCCCCAGTCTACAGGACAGGCAACAGAAGAGAAGCAATTAATGTCGTCTGTCAATAATTAATTAAAGCGTGGAATTATTTCCACTGCTTGCATGCTGGCGACACCTCTGCTGAACAGCATGACACCCGTCTATCTGAGGACAGTGAGGCACATGGACAGAATTGCTCATTATGCTCTCCTGTCAGAGTTTTTCAGTCAGAGTATCAGCCTGACAGCAGCTGGACCTGCACAATGGGCTGAAAAGATTAGTTTATGGAATATATCAGAGGCTTTTACTCTAAAAAAAGAGGTGCTAAGAGCAAAGTTATGTCCTGTCTTGGATGCACAGCTTAAGTGCTTGGAGACTAAAATAAAAACTTGATGTATGTCCTCGCTCATGATGGAAAAGTAGCCGCGATACAAAACTGACTTCACCTTTTCAGTTATTGTGCTACCTAAAGTATTTTTTTCTCTGAAGAGTGATTCATAATGTAGCAACATTGAATTCAGAATCTGCATTCAAACTTTGATACATCTGTTTACCATCAACTCTTCTGCTCAACAACATCAACATCACCTCACACAGCTGAAAGAGTGCTCATTATGAAGTGCAACCGTGTGTTCATTTCAATCTAACTTTGTTGAATCGATAACTCATCATTATTTTTACACTTGAAAGCACTCACAAACCTGCTCACTCCACCTTAAGCACACACAAAGGCACTCAAACACACACTTTTATTCCCATATGAAAGCACAGATCTAGCAGACACACAGCAAAGCAAGCACAATCAATCACACACAGACACAGTTGTACAAAGGGAGGCAGACACTCTATTCTTTCAAGTTCTACCTCACGGACCACACTAAGAAATCCTGTGATTGTTGTTCAGCTGGTAAATCAACGGTGCACCGCTGAGCCCAGGCTGATTCAGAGGCAGCTAGTGAGGCAGAAATCAGATTTCCGCTGGGGCAGGTCCATCTTTATAGCATTACAACAGTCTGTTTCATATATTAACACTGCTGCGCTTCAATAATTCAACCATAATATACCAACACTTTTGGATGGCTTGTTGCAGAAACTGGTTATCATTTTGGGAGGTCTTGTGCAACTGTATTAGGAAAGTGGATAAAGAAATGAAGAAGAGAGAGAGAGAGTGGAAAGATATGCCTGAAAGAAGGTGCACGTCTGACTTCAAGCCTGGCATCTTCCATTAGGGATGCACAATATCACTGGTAACACTACAATAATAGCATATACAAACATTTCTGCTGCTATTTATGGTAGATAAAAAGTGTTTAACCTTTTGGATGATTACCTTTTCACTGGTTCTTCACAGGTCAAAGATTTATGGGAGAGTGGCATGTCAAAGAATATTCATATCATACAGTATGGACAAGAGATTGCCAAAAGGCAAAAAACTGCAAAATATAGGAAAATAATGGAGGACAATCTCATTCAGTCTGCAGAGAAAAACAGCTTGGTAGAAGATTTATTTTCCAGCAAGAAAATGACCCAAGGCTTACAGCAAAAGCTACACAGAAGTGGTTTAAAGACAACATAGCGAATGTTCTTGAGTAGCTGAGTCAAAGCTCAGACCTCAATCAAATAGAAAATTTGTAGCTGGACCTGAAAAGGGCTGTTTAAGCCTGATCCTTGTGCAGCCTGACAGCGCTTAAGCAGTTTTGCAAAGAAGAATGGAGTAAAGTTGCAGTGCCCAGATGTGCAAGCCTGATTTAGACCTATCCACACTCAGAGCTGGGATTGCAGCCAAAGGTGGATCTACTAAATTCTGACTTTAAGGGGGTGAATATGTATGCAGTCACCTATTTTAAATGACATAATTTATTCAATTAACATTACTTGGTAGCAATCTGTTTTCACTTTGACATTAAAGCGGCTTTTTTTGTAACAAAAATATGCAACTCTGGCCTGTCCACAATTCCACAAAGAATCAGAAAATCCCCCCCCCCCCCCCCCCCCACCTTTCAGAAAATGTGTGTTGAAACAAGCCGTTCTCACATTTTCCCCTCATGATGTCATGTGGGGAGTAAGCACCGTCCCCATGTTTGTTTGTTTGGCTCTCCCCACTTGGAAGAATGTTCTACCATCCTCTCCTGATCCTCCTCTCAGGATCAGGATCAGAAGAGCTACATACATTAAGCTACAAACATTTCCTGAGAGGGGTGAAGTCAGACAGTTCATTAATATTCAAAGCTACAGATGCAGAAACAGCTCGTTCCGAGTAGAGCCTGGCCGACTGATCAACGGGCCGATTATAGCGTATCACAGATTAATCAACAATGGCCAATATGTAGTCGATATATTAACCCTTAGAGCTCACACGGCACAGACACGTGCAACAGGCACATCCCTTTATAAATCACTTGGTAACGTTTGAACCGTAAGTCGTGGGCACTAACATTTTCTAGTGAGCCCAGAACTTGGCTAACTTTCTGGAGCCTCTGAGGACAGTGTTGTCCTATACAACAATACGTGACACAGTTTATAAAAACATTGATAACTTTTGAATCGTAAGTCTTTTTCCCTCTGAAAGCTGACCATTTTGCTGTTTGTTTGCTACCATCGATGTCTCCGTAGCTCTAAAGGACACCGTTGTCGTGAGCCCAGAACTTTGGTGACTTTTCGGGGTCTTTTACCTTACATCCAATAATAAGCGTATTTTTAATCCATTTTTAATCCATTTTCAATCACATACTTTGACTTTCTTCAGTGGACAGCCATATTTGTTTGACATGCAAAGCATTGTGGGAGTTGTAGTTGACCAGTTGCGTCTCTGCTTAGAGGAGTAGAGACGCAGGAGTAGAGAATAAACAATGATAAATGCAACTGTTAATTCACATGTCCACCATTATCTAATATAAGACTATCATACAGCATTTTAATGTTGTCTAAGTTGCATCTTTGTGAAATAAAGATAATATAAATATAAGAATTTGTGTTCAAGTACAGTATATATCCTGTGTATATCAATATTCTTATTTCATATATAGGCCGATATATCGGTTATCAGCCAATATATTGCATATCAGCCAATATATCAGATATCGGCTTTTTGTAGCCCCCAATATCGGTATCGGCATCGGCCCCAAAAATCCCATATCGGTCGAGCTCTAGTTCTGAGCAGGGCTGAAACAGAAAGTTTGTTTAGACATGCAAAAATCCAATACTGCAGAGTTTTTTCAGCAACAAACTTCATAGGCATGTTTTGGAGACCACTGGAGACCAATATAAACTTGTCTTAAAGGGGTAAAATATGTGACCTTTAACATTTTTCCAGGCACTGTATATCAAAAAGAAGAATGAATGGACTTACATCAACTAAAGTTTTATTTTTCTTTTTTTCTGTATTATTTTCATTCCTTATACTTTGAAGTGTTCTCTAAGGACTGAAGATTTAGGTCTGAACTACAGGAAACTGAGTTCTTTACAGTTCTTTATACTTGGGAGGAATATGTTTTTATGTTATTTCAAGCACCTTGCAAGACTGTTTAAGTAGAGGAATTCATTTTAATTTGAAAGTACAAGCACCACAAAAAGGAGTGTATTTCTATTTAGTGCTTTACAGACTCTCACCATCTGTCAGCAGGTTCTTACAGTGCTGCTTGTAGTTCTCAAAAAGGAAGATAAAAATTTGTTTTACGGTTACTGATAAAATACATTTGACATAAATTCATCAATGTAATCTAAATCTGCTGATTTAACCCTCGGCTTATCACAATCCTCTGAGTTATCTCAGATGTTAGTACTGCATAAACTGCATCATCAGTAAAAACTTGCATTAGGCTGGGTTTACACTAAAAGGTGAAAACAGGCCACTGGTCACTTACAGTGGCATTATATCTTTTAGCTGCTCTTTAATCAAAAAGAACAATAATCAGGGTCTAAAGACATCCATAAGTTGGCTGTGTGTACCATAACACAAGAGATCCACTGCCAACAGTTGGCTCAGACACTGGGGGAAGCAATGTAAATATGTCTGAATGAGAGAAGGATAAGTCAGTCAGTCATATAACTGTTAGTAATGATACAAAGAGCTTTGTGTTTATCGTAACAGCAACCTGTTATGCAACCTGTAGAGCAGCTACTCTTTTAATAGTAAGATTTGTCCTTCGATAAGTGATTTTAGCCTAGAGAAAGTTCAGTGTTAATTAAATTCTTTACAGAGCAACTTTTTCCTCTAGCTGTAGTTTCCAGCACATATACAGTAATTACATTATACAAGGAACATACTGTAGTAGCCCAAGGTGACTACAAACTTCAGAGGCTGTCTGCAGCCACCTTTTCTTCTGATATATTTTCTTAGAGGTTATTGTTCAAGTTCAGAGTCCTCTTTTATCCTGAGTGAACTTTGTTGTTAATGAGATCTTCCCCCATCATACCTTATTCAACTCTTCTAAGGAAAAGAATAGAAGCACTTAAACTGCTCATTTATTCATTAACACTGGGCTGGGGCGGCGGAATACACAACGATGAGACTGCAGCATGTGTCATGCAGCTTTCCACAGGGATTGACTCAGTCAAGTCAAAGCTTGTTGACGTTTTGTTCTGCAACACTGACTCAAAAAGCTTGATGTATATTTAATCATGCCTGCAATAACCTCATAGCATGCACTGAGGCTGTTTCAATTTCATCTAACTTCATACAGATTTAAGTATGCTATTTTTATGAAAATGTCTTGCTGTCTGTGCACACAGACACCAGGCTGAATATCTTTAGACAGAATTAATAACATTAACAATGGCTCTGCTCCACTCTAGTGTCAGGCTGAGTCATGACAGTATATCAGTGACCCAGCATGCACGATATCAGGACTCTGAACCTGGAGTAGATATCATTTATTTAGGTTATTTATAAGCCTCCTTTTAGTCTATGGCATGCACAATTGTTTCACTGAAACATTAAGCTTACATTATGTCACTTGCATCTTTGTGTTGAAAAGTTTGGGTGCATTTAGGATGCACCCATGATTTTCTAAAACAGGCCCTTTAAAATTTTAAATGCATAGAGCAGTAAATTTTGGGCACCAATGATTTAAGACACTCTTTTAGAGCTGACAGATGCTGTCAACTGTTGTCAACATGACATAATCCACCTTTTCACTGTTTGTAATTTTTCAATGAGGCTTAACATCATCTTGCAGACCTTCATATACCATATTACCTCAGTTAGAATGACAAGAATTGAGAGGAAACTGTAAAATCACGCTGAGTTTCACAGTCTGCTGTGCACTTTGAAAAGCACAGACAGTGAAGTAATTTGAAGGAGCGACATAAATAGGCAGCAGAGTTTACACTGATTAGATGAAGCGTGGAAATCTGATTTAACAGACAGCCCTGGGAGGGACAAACATGGCTGGGAGGAAAAAGCGTGCTTTTGTTTCGAGGCTGAATGATGTTACATTTCGAGGTCCTTAGACACCGTAGCTTTTCACTGCGGCTGCTGAGCCGTCCAACTTTAATCACAGCTGTGTCACAGAGACATAACGTATGACAAATAACCTTGCTGCGTAACTTTTGAAACTCGCTCAGCAATAAGAGACATCAAGTTTATACTCAGCCTTTCAAGGAAATAGAGGGAGAATGCTAAAAACCACTGTTAGACAACAATAGTGTGAGTTATAGGTATGTTTGAATGATAATTTAAGTCCTCATTTTCAACAAGGTCATTAGAGGAACATCTGTCATCTGAGGAGAATTGCTCAGGTTAGACATTCCCAGAGAAATGTTGACATTTTGATGAATGCTTTTGATACTAACAACAAAATTAGCAAAAGCTATAACAGCTACTTTGGAATGCTGCGGCCAGAATCTGAAACCAATAAAGATGATCATATAACAATAACTAAAGATACAAAATGCCAGACCTGTTGAATCAAGTTAGAATAGAACCTGTATGACAAAGCGAAGTAGGCTCAAGGATCTCAAAAAGTAACACATCATGGCATGATCTAAGAAATTCCAGAACAGATGAGAAACAAAGTCGCAGACATCTATAAGTCTGGAAAGGGTTACAAACCAATTTCTCAGGCTTTAGGACTTAAGAACCATGTGAGAGGCATTATCCACAAAGAGAAAACTTGAAACAGTGGTGATTCTTCCCAGGAGTGGCCGGTCTGCCAAATGATTCCAAGAGCATATCGACAACTTATCCAGGCGGTCATAGAACACTTCAATCCTAATGAAGTGCTGTGGAATGAGCTCAAACAGGCTGTTCATACTCAAAAACCATCTAATGTGGCTGAATTTAAACAATTCTGCAATGAAGAGTGGGCTAAAATTCCGCCACAGTAATGTGAAAGACTCATTGCCAGTCATCACAAAGATGTGCATGCAGCTGTTGCTGCCTATGGTGGCACAACCAGCCATAAGGTTTAGGGGGCAATTACCTTTTCACATAAGGCCAGGTGCTTCGGATGACCTTTTCCATGAATAAATTGTATCATTATTGAAAAATTGTATTTTACTCAGGTTATCTTTGTCTAACATTAACATTTTTTGATGATCTGTAACATTTAGATGTGACAAGTATGCAAAAAACTAAGAAATCAGGAAGGAGGCAAAAACTTTTTCACTGTACTGTATAAGGTTTAGGTTGAACAAATTCCATGATATAACATAGATGTACATAATTTGTGTGGCCTTAAGCAAAGTTTTTTTTTTTTTTTTTTTTAATTCAACCTATGTGGAAACTCATCACCATTGAAGAGTGGGTCACTGCAGGAACCAAGCTGTTTTTACCTACAGCCACTAGGCCTACTGAAGTCTGAAGAATCTTTTAATACTAAAAGTCTGAATCCCTCAATACCTACTGTGAGTAAGAAGTAAGCACACAAACCAAAGAAATAGACCCCTTTGGGAATAAGAGGAGGTGGAAAACAAGAAGTTTGCAAAATAGAAATGAAGTAGGCCACAGTAATGTTTACCCAGTGCATCCAAATGTGGCCTAATGCAAAACAAAACAAATCCAGCATCTAGGAAAGGGCAGCCTTGCCCTTTTCTGCCAGCTGGTTAATTGGCCCTGAGAAAGCTCATTTTTCCTGTGTACTAGCAGCGTGGGTTTATACAAGACCATGCTGGGTTTATTTCCATATGGCTGCATGTTACGTCATTCTTTAAGCCTTAGACCTGCAGAGTCAGACACCACAAGTTTCACTGTGTAGAATGTGGACATAAATACAGAATGAAAAGCATGCAGAGAGCTGCATTTGACTTTTAAGCTGAGAAAAAAAAAATCAGTTTTAATCCTAAACGGGCAAAAAGAAAACGACTGCTACATTATGAATGAGAGAGTACGTCAACTCCATCAGGTCTCATGTGAAATGGTGTTAGAATGACGATATGCACTGACTCGTGGGAGCATGACTCACAACTTTGATTCAGTTGGCTTTACTAAGCACACAGCCCATCCTCCACCAAGCACAATCTTCACAAATGCATAAGGAGTCAAATGTAGAAGTGGGATCAGCAGATTTTTGATGATATGTCTGGATGTGCTGTAGTGGTGTGATTAAAGAAAAAGTGTAATAAAAGAGGCTGAGGGAAACGATGAGAGGGGATAGTCTGCAAAGAAGCTGCAACAGTATAAAATATTTAATTCTGGGCTAACTAGAGATGCAGACTTCTAGCTGGATGTGTGCCGCCTGATGAAGCAGGATTAAAATGTCTGTGTGAACACTTTCTTGAAGATGAAAGGAGACACAGTTAACAGTTTGGCTCATTATGTTGTTATGGGCTTAACCACAGGGGTCTTCCACACAGACTAATAAGTAAATGGTGCTTTTATTACATGCTATATTACAAAGTGTGGATCTCCAGGGGCTGTATGTAAACACATGTAAAACATTATACTACTATTACCATTCTCTACATATTAATTGGCATAAAATACTCTCTACATTTTATCCATATCAGTTATAAGCTCTGTGTGATATTGGAGATCAGTGAAGTTAGATTCTAACAAAAATAAGAGAGAAAAACAAAATGAAATGAAGATGCCCTTTGATGAGCCCACATGCAGGTTGCATCGTCTAAAAATCATTCACTTTATCTAAAAGACTGCTTTTCATGTCATTTTTTGTTTTTAAAAAGCTAAATAAATATAAGGGATAATATCAGACGATGATGAGTATGATGAAAAATCACTTCAAACACTTTTGGCATCATAAATAATACAGGCCTGTGTAATGGCCTTACATAAGGATGGCAGCTAGAGGCTTTGCCAATGAAGTGGGTGGATTTTTCAGTTTGTTTATTTATTCATTTTCCTGAGACACTGGTAGAGCAGACATATGCTTTATAGCAGAGATGTGAATCTCAAAGTTTCTCAAGATTTGGGGGTCATGATTGGATTCAGAATAAAGTTTCGATCCAAACAGATGCCTGAATCACAGCACATTTCCTATTTCTTATAAAAAGGTGATCATTTCAGCATCTACTCCATTCTGTGCATTAGGGGCTGTATGTTATTATTTGAAATTAAAAAACTTAATACAGCACAATTACAGCACATGTGTATGATGGAACATTTCCTGGGTCATACCTCTCCCAGGGGAACTTTTCCAGATGTTATGGAAGATTGTGCAAAGAAGGAGAAATCAAGGCATGGTCACCGACAGAGAGAGAGAGAGAGACAGGGCCACCAAGGTGCAATGAGACCGTGTCCACAGATATTGCTTAGCCAGCAGACGTGACAGCACATTTTGCAAGGACTGTCACATTGGAAAGGAAGAAGAAGAAAGCACATCTGCAAAGACTGCATTTCCATAAATGAAACATTATTTGCTGTACTTATTTCTACAACTTCAGGGATATGGCACAGTTGTTCTCTGCAAATCATCATCCAGGATAGGGGACGTCAGTCCTCAGATAATCGCCTTGTCTTGAAATACAGCTTCATATAGAAGATTGATTTGACTCAATGAGTATATGGCTTGTTAAAGTTGGAAACAAATACTAAGTTGTGTGGTTGCTGTAAACATGTGAAAACACTGAGATCTACAGTGATTGAATTTTGGATTTAGACCATTACAAAGTTTTCCCCTCTTTCCTGGCTGGGTTGAATTTAGGCGGGGCAAATATGTGGGCTGGTGATGTCCAACAGCCATGCACATTCAAGAATAGTCATGTGCAGACTTACATTTTAAGGATTTTTTAAACACTACTTTGGTTTTATTTGTATTTGATTCGAACTGTTGCCTGTGGTGTAGAATGTTCTGAATGCTGCACATTTTCCTTAATGTACATCATTTTTGTATTTGCCAACCTATGAGGCAAGGTGTCTTTCAAAACTCATCATTTAGAAGATGTCGCTCCAGGAGGTCACTTCTCTCATGCTGTTCTCTACGCAAAGAATTAATTCAAATAAAGAATTAAAAAAGCTTAGCTGGATTAATGTACTTCTTGACATTATGTTTCCTGCGGTTTCCTGTCCTCCACTCAGCCATGTCAAGCTCCACTTAGTTCTCACTCGGTCATCTTACACAGTCATTTCTCTGACAGAATTCATTAATATAACACTTACTTTTAAGTCTTACTCAAGTATGCCAGAGCGCTGATGGATAACAAATATTTGCACATCACTGAGCACTCAAGTGTTGCCACAGTCATACAGAATAAATGCCATCAAAGGAGGAAAGATTTCAGCACAACCTATATGAACAGATCTGACTTTACTGATCTAGAAGAGACACTTTTCAGCCTTGAAGTAAAAAATACTTCTTGTCATTTAAAAGAGATATTAAAGCATTCTCATCCTCCCACTCATGCTGGCATGGAAACAGTTAACAGGTAATACAGAAGTGATTATGCTGCGGCAGTGGGGAGGCTAACCTTTCCTTCAGACCTAAGGAGTTGTTGTGCCTTGCCCTCCCGTTTTATTGCTGATCAATAGCATTAAATGCCATGCGGCCTTTCCTCTCCAGAGCAGCGACCAGTGCACTGTCCACTCAGTAGTAAATCCCTGTGGCTCTGCGTAGCCATTCAATTTTCCGCCTTCAGCCTCTGAGACTCGTATCCAGGGAATGAGTGATGCTCTTTAACTGTTAAGCATTAAGGAGGAGGAATGTGCATGTGTGCGCACATGCAGCCAACTCTACACATTCATGATTGTTGTGGAAACCATACAGAGGCCCCAGGAGACAATGTTGACCTTTGACAGGCTCCTACAGTAAGTGATACACATAACGCCCCTGTTAAATAATAGATGAGGCCATTTATGCCCATGTGTAAAGTGCATAACATGTACAAAAGCTCAAGGGACCAAAGCAAGCAAAGAGGAAGGCTTCTTCATTTTTCCAAGTGGGTGAATCAATCAACAAGCAGGGAGCGAGACAATATGGAAACCTGTGTGCACACCATAGCTGCTGTGATGGCTTCAGGCTATGTGATGAACCGGGTGTTCACCAAGTGTGTTACAGTGTTTACAGTGGCCACTATTGAGTGCCTAATCCTTTGGCACAGCCAGGCTATTCACACACAAACTACAGACAGAAAATACAAATATACACCTAGGACACTTGCATTAAGGAAAAAATGTAGCAAATGTAAAGTGTATTAATTTAAGCACCTGAAGAATTGCCCTACTGTGCATCTACACATGCACAGCCCACTATGAATCCTGCAGAGCTGCACTTAAAACCATTTCTATTATTACACCACTATCTGCACTCACTTTGTCCCTTATCCTACTATAATATATCTTTTTAAATTAACATGTGCTTAAGTGCATAAGAGCGAGGATTAGGGAGCATTAACAGCGTTACCTGAATCAGCAGTTGGGTATCACGGAGGCAGGATTTTAGCAGCAAGTGTCACACTGCAGGGGTTGTCCAGTTTTAACATTCAGCACCATGCAGCATTCATTCAGATTATGGTAACTCAGAGTGGTGCAAATAATCGCAAATCTCAGTCCTGATCACAGTTTTTGCAACAGATCAGATCGTCTGCCAACTATGTGATATTATGATCTGGCTTTTTAACTCCTAAGCTAGCCATGACTCAAACTAAGCATTTACAAATCAAATGCATCTTTATGAGTTCTAACAAAGTATCACATCCTCATTTTTCTACATATTGCTATAATTCAAACAGTAATAGACTATGGAGTTGAAAAACCTGAACTCCTTTTTTACTTATATTTTTTTCTGTGAAAACTAGTTTTTTAACCTCCAAAAACGTTTTAAACAAATATATCACATGCACATGTTTAGCATATGTGTGTGTGTCCTAGTGGAGGGTGGTTACGCTAGTATAATACTGCCCCAGTATTACTTCTTCAGCCAAATTTCTGCAACACTGTCATGAGTTTATAACTGATCTAAAGAGGAGAAAACGCTTAAAAAACAGTAAAATTCATCACAGCATCATTGTGTCAGCAAGTATGATGTCAGATATGCTGTGTAGAGAGTGGCTAACATTAGCAGCTAGCTCCACCAGCTTTCATCTTCCTTTGAGATTAATAGTTTGCTTTGATATGTGGCCACTTTTCACATTGGTTGAGTCGTTTTACATGAGTATAACCTTGAACGCACTGTGACTCGACATGCTAGCTGCTAAGCCTCTCTCATGTATATGTCCGGCACAGTGCTCTGAGAGGAAGTCAGCAGCCATTAACTGAAGCTTTGGCTGCTACTAGTGGCATACGGCTTCACAACAGTCTGAAAAAAGCATTTCTCTGGGATTTCAGGCCTATTTTTATTTAAAAAATGATCAGCAAAATGAAGGCATCCCTATATAAATATCCTTTATGACTTTGCACAAGACTTCACTTTAAAGACTAAATTGTCCTCACATTTCCACAATGGATGTCCATAGCACCAATGTGCAGTTCTTAAACACTCCACATGTTCACCATGACTCTGCAGAGATTTAGCCTCTGTACACTGAAGCAAAGATCACATGTGGCCTCAATGTTGAACCTTCAAGTTTAGTGATAACTCCACATGGTATGATCCTTGGGACTTGGTTCAACAAGGAATTAGGAGTTGTATCCACTAAAATAATCCTCTCATTTTGAGAGGTGAACTGCCAAGAAACAGCATTCAATCATTGTGCTCTGAGAGTGCAAAAGACTCTCAGACTCCACATAATATTTCCTCATTAGTTACCCTCTAAGTCCATGTTCCCATGCTCTGTTTGATTCTCCCACACCTTCATTATCATCCTTACCACGGATGTCTTTTTTAATATCACTGAGGTTACTTAATTCATTTCTGAGGCATGACAGGGATGTTTTTGATACATGGTTGATAGAGATAAGCAGAGTGGGTCAATAAATTCCAGCTGTAGTTTCCAGGTGGACATGTTCTAAACACTTGATGGCTTGTAAGGACAATGTAATACTTTTCTGGAAATTATAACACACCTTCCAAAAAGCCATATGAAAGCAAAACTCTGAGTCCAAATGTTAGCTGAAGCACATTGTTCTCAGTACAAAGAGTAATGAGTATTCCTTAGAAACAAGGAGGAGGGAAAAAAACAAAATAAACAAACCTAAAAATATCATTTATCAATTGTGTGAAGAAAAAAAGGCAATGATTCATCATTTGGTAACCACTAATAAAAAAACACTTACAGATAGCAGCACAAAGGTTGGGTGGGTTTTTTTTAAATCAATCCAACTCTTGCAAAAAATACAAAACAGTACAAGTACTTGATTTCCACTGTAAAGTTCTCTCCCTCTACTTAAAATCATGGAAACTGATTTAAAATAGAGTAATTATTCAGTTAACGCACAAATAAGTCCTCATTTGACTCCTGTTTAATTTGTGTATGCTATGCCTTGAGGTTTCCACATAATCTTCACAACAAATTGCAGAATATAAGCCATCTTAAATGCTGTTAACTTCAAAGACAAACCGCATAAAAGCTTTTTCTCAAATCTCATTCTAAAATGGCTTCAAGTGTGAGAGGAAAAAAAGCAACACCCCGAAATAATGGCATCAAGGAGTGTGAGAGCAAGCAAGGGGAATGGTTGCACTGATAAAGAAGTAGCAGCAGAGGAAATGATAGTCATATACAGTTTTCAGCACCCATTTGTCACCCAAACAGCAGGCCACCCATAGACAATTAGTTAAGACTCCTGACAGCCTCAGTGTGTGATCTCTAAAACAGTGTCTCTTTTAGTTTTTTCTTCATGACCTTTCCCTCAATCAGAGTAGCCCTGTTCCATGTTTAAGTTACACCACAGTTTTGAATCATATTAGTACGAAGCCCTTTGATTTTTTGTCAGTAACTGTTCATAAAATTATGTATTTTCACCCCAACAACCATCCATCCAATATCTATCTTCCAGAAGCAAAAAAGCTCAAGTTATGTCCCAATGCTGAAAACCATAGCATCATCTGCATACAATTAAAGCAAACAACAATCAGCAAAGAGAAACAGTTCAGTCTTGTTTAGCATGTGAGTGGAGCACCACAGTGGAGTTTAGGTTTTCAGATTTCCATTAGATAAAAGCAAAGAGGCAAAAAGGCAACCTCTTATATCACTGAATGAGGAACATGGACAGTATGAAGGTCTCAGTGATGTCACCCACTGGTTTCTGAAGATGTTATGAAGGCTAATAGCAGTCATTATATTGGAAATGCTGTCTCAAACTATCATTTAAATGGTCCAGAAAAGAGATGGAGCTTTAGCCTAAATATAATCAGAACAGGTTAGTTCTGGGAAAAAAAAAAAAAAAAAAAAAAAATCAGTGAGACATGAGCCATCGGTGGTAAGTTTCCACAGTCAAAATTAGCATTTTGTTAAAGGTGTAAATGGGAATCCTGAGACATTTGGAGCCAGCCCCAAGTGGACACTCGGAGAACTTCAGTTTCTTTGCACTTGGCTTCCTTTATTCACATGAGAGGTTGTATGGAGCTATTATTGTTGAAAAGTATTTGCAAATACGTACAAAGATCTGTGCACAAATCTGCAAATGCATAGGCAGATTTGAAAATCCGTGCACAAATCCACAAATGTGTGTACAGCTCTGCAAATGCGTGCACATTTCTGCAAATATGTGCTCGGATCTGCAAATGTGTGCAAAGATCTGTAAATGCGTGCAAAGATTTGCAAATTCGTACAAGATCCACAAATGCGTGCACTAATCTGCAAGTATGTAGACTAATTTGTAATTGTGGATTTAGTTAATTTTGGTTCAGAAAACTCACTCTTTTTGCTTCAAGTTGTCAAAATCCTCACAAGCTACCAGTTACAACTAAAATCTGCCTCTCAATTGGCTGTCATACACACATGACTTTTGCAACACTTGTACCACGCACAATCTGCAAATGTGTACTCAGATCTGTAAGCGTAAAGGCTGGGTCTGTTGCCCTCAGCGCAGGCTCACAGGCAAGGCTTCGTCCTCATTGTATAGGCATCACACAGAAGGCAGCAGTTAAGACTTAGTAATGGGTTTATACAACGTCAACGTGAAAGGAGAAATATTATTATATTATACTGTTATTATTCATATTTTCATTGAAAGAGTGGAGAAAATAATTACTTCCTTTTGTCCAAATTGTAGAGATGCCTTGTAATTACTGGTTTCACGTAATGGTGAGCAGTAATGATTTTGCATGCTGCCCTTCTAAAGGTCAGTTTTCATTATTACTGTCCAAAATTGCTGGAAATTGTGCACATGTAAAACACACCATATTGCATAGTGAAGCCACATTGCAGGTTTTTCTAGCATAAAATGCAAACAAAAGTAGACTTGCTCACAAACTCTATGTGTGTTTGGACAGTTGAAAAAAAAAGTGGAAATAAGGGATGCACACAGCTAGGATTTGTTGGTAGGAGTTGCTACTATAGCACTATTGCTGGAGGAAAATTGATGATGCTCCAAACCAAAAAGTTGGAAAATAATTGATTTTTCAGGGCACGGTCCAAAGTAGAGATGGAAGAAAAATTACATGAAGAGGGCCTGACACGTTTTATTTGACAGCCTGTTAACTGTCTGACATGTGTGAAGCCTTTCCCTCTGAGTGACCTCAAAAGATCCGACCATTATTCTAACCATGCAGAATAATGAACACAAAAATACATTTTAGCATTGAACAAACCTGGCTGATTCCAAAGATGGTTCTTGGCTTGGTGAACATTTATATATTTTGAAATCCTGCGACAAAAGAGTGAATTTACAATTGTGTTTAAGGTCAAAGATCTTGTTATAAGCATGAAGAACTCCTGCAGCAAATTTCAGTTTAGGGTAACCTTTAAAATTTTAGTGCCATAGTGAAATATTTGCTACTAAAGCAATAACTGTGTAAAGTTCTACTGAATCAAAGTTTATGCAACTACCAACTGAAATCTCAAGAACTGGCTACAATGAACAATGTCTAAAAGTTGTTCTGCCTTTTAGTAAATAAATACTTCGATAAAGGAGATGGTTGGAAAAAGAGCTATGCATGAAAAAATATTTTAGCTCAGCAAATAAATTATTCATATGAATATAAAAATATTAGGACAGCAGTTATTCTAGGTAGCCCTGGTTAATAGGTCAAAGGGGAAGAGGACAAGTGTTTGGAGGGAAGAACAACAGACTGACGGATCATTTAAAAAAGCGAGTATTATTATAAAAGGGTGGATAGAGAAACAGACACCCATTCTGAGCTATCCACTCTCATTTAGATTAAATCTGTGCTGATCTTGCTAGCAGCAAAATATGCAGACAATCAGAATCTCAGATTATCTGTCTGCTACTTTCCCTTTTATCCTCTCCTTCTCTGTCTCGCTCTCTGACACACACACATACACACAACAGAGCATGGGAGGCAAGACCCCTGCTGGCTCGCTGTCAGATTCCTTTGAAGATCTCAAATGGATCAGTTATATTCCACACATGGATCAGCTCTTCACAGCATATCAGCAGTGTGGCATTATGTCACAATCGTATCAGTCCAGGGCTGTGCTGGTTTTAAATACTAAGTGTGTATATCTGTTATACCAGAAATACAACATCCTGCTTTATAGGTTAGCCGACATTAGAGGCATGCAGCTCTGACCTTGGACTCTCCTCTGCTGCTCCCATCGCTCCAAGGCAGGAGAAAGGCAGTCTTCAATAATGAATATGGAAACAGTCTCTCTCTCTCTCAGTCTTTCTCTACCATTAATAAAGTTTTAGAACTCTTACTTGTAGGAGGCATCAGTAGTTATGACATGGTGAACTTTATCAAGGTGCATAATGAAAATTGCAGCCTTGAAAGCTACACATTGAAAGATGAAGTGGAGAGACAGAATACAAAAGGAGTACAAGTAGTAGGAGTACAAAACAGAGATTCTGTTACATTTAGCAAATTCAAAACAGGGAGCTGGGGGTCAAATCGTAAGTGTATGTCTACCTTTCTAGCTCTCTTCTCTTATAAACACCATTTGTGTCTGGTACATAAAGAAAGCCTTTCTGTTTTAACTTAAATCTGTGAAGGCTGTAGATATAGGTAAATGTATTTTCTTCTTCCCTCATGATAGAAACAGAACCATTTGACAGACTTGCCTCATAAGAGTGAACTGACAACATGTGTGGATTCATTGTGCACCATAACTGCATTCTAAGGAAACGGATTGTGAGATATAAGCCCCTATGAGGAACTTTCATTCTGTTTTATCATGAGGACCACTGCTGGATGTAAACAGTGGCTTCAACAGCATGCAGTTAATCTCTCTATGTGACACCCACCCTATGGCATCAGTTTCAGGAATACTAAAAAAAAAAGAATTTAGAGATAGTCAGTTTCATTGCTTCAGTTTCTGTGTTTCAAACACAGAAGACATCCTACTACTATAACTGGCTGCGTGTCTGTCTGTGTCAATTTGCACCACACCGTTGCTCCAATTGCCCTTGATACCTCTCACAAGACCTCTATAGGATGCACTGGTTCGGAGTGGTGTCATACCAGAGAGGGAAAGAAAAGAGTCTTGAGAAGTCAGAAATAGTTTCAGTCTGTGTTGTAACCAACCAAAACTCCTCAAAGGAAATTCTAAACAAACTTGTTGTCACCTCAAACTTGCATCCTTCAGCTATATGTTAAAATGCAGTCTTACTTTTTAAGGTACAATATTTAAGTTTGAAATGTCAACATTACCTAAAAAAATCACTACTCCTATGCTAAAAAAATGTATCCCATATGTGAGTACATGTATTACCTCAGATATCTCCAACCTTTCTCAAGGGCTTTACAGTTGTAACAGTTTGTGACTCGTCACAGCTGCTGGCATGGCAGAGCTGCCGTGACCAGTGTGATATGTTTATCAGCGCTGTGGAAATGCTGGATGTTACATCAAAGACAACAACATAAGGAAGTTTAAACTGCTACTGAAAGCTGCAGTACTGTTGCTGTGACTCATTCATGTTTTGTGCTGCTGGCTTGTGATGGAACACTATTTTCTCTGCCATAGGCCTATTAATGGACTTAACAGAATATCTTTGCATTGCTGTCTATATGTTATAAGTGACTGAGTGAAAGATTCTGTTCAATGCCCTGACATTCCCACTTATCTTTTGCTGCCTGGTTGGATGCCTGGTAGGAGATAGAATGACAGGGCTTTACACTAACTTTTTTCCCAAGGAGCTCCTAAGTTGAAATAGTTAGAAGAACATAAAAAATTTAGGGGAAAATTGATCAAATAATGTGTTTTCCATAATAAACGTGATGCAAATAGACATTTTCAAGCAAAATTATTTAATGAATTTGTATACAAAATGTACAGAAAGGTAAGATCATCAAGTTTTGAACAAGTATTGCAATTTAATTTTGTCTTTAATGTTACAAATTTTGGTAACTAAAATTTACTTTAAATTTGGCAACTTCAGTTGGAGTCGGTCTAAGTGAGTAATAGGTTTCATTTTTGCGCGTTTTGTATAGTCCCGGGGACTCTGTCCGTTTTGGAACGGAAAGTGCAAAATTAAAAAAATGTACCTCCAGGTTTAAACATGAGCCACAAATCTGCTTGACTCTTTAAAGTCAATCAGCAGATAGTCTGCTTCACTACATGGAACTCCATTAAAAAAATATGCAGTTTAAAAGTAGTCTCTTCTACATTGTTGGGCTTTCCTTTGGTTTGGTTTGCATTCACATTGCTCTTGGCCAAACGGACCAAACCGTCTGAACACCTACAACCTCTTCCCGTTAGGGGCGCTGTCGTCACAAACAAACAGCGACCAAGAAGAAAAACCGGCGTAGAATAAGACGAAACGGGAAAATCCAGCTCCTTCCGCTGTTTGTTTTTTTTTCAACATAAACAATGAAAAAACACTAAATTACTTTGTCTTGGGGTTTCTGCTCTTGCATTGGGGCATTATGAGCAGCCAGCGAGACGGTGAGCTGTCCAACATGTCGTTCCTAACATGAGATGAATAAATAAGCACGGACGATGACGTGTTGTTATGGCTACACAGATGCCAAGCGAGGCGTCTCTCCTCCACGGATCTCTCCTTCGGCTGCTTCGGCTGATTTTTTTATTCACACATGTGCCCCTAAATATTTCTTACAGTTCGCACGCACCTGTTTTTAGGCGCAAATGGAGTGAAACGCTCGCACTGTTGAGCCCTGAATAAGATCCTGAATCAAACTTGACACAACATCAATTAATACAATGTTAATGGAACTCCTGTCACAACACTGTTTGGTAGGGATGCATGATATTGAATTTTTGCCCTTATTCAATATGTCAATATTTTCAAACTCATTTTAGCAAGTACTAACACCAATACTAATACTGATACCTTTTCTTATTGTGAAAAACACCAAGTGTCTCCGTTCCATAAGAAAATTAGTCAAGTGGAGCTGAGAGCGGAGCAAGGAAATTTAGAGTCTGGTCGCTGGTTTATATGTGGAGCTTCACTCAAAATGTTAAGGTTTTTCAAGTGGTTCAATGTGTGTGGCCCTAGGCAACTATCAATACCTGAAAGTGAAGCTGTACATGTTACAGATATTTAAGGTTATTATACGATATATAATGTCTATATACCGACTGTAAACAAACGCAGAAATTTTCACGTCTGCCGATATCAATAGCAAACTTTTAAGTTAACATCTGCTGACTAATATCTTGATCAGAATATTGTGCATCCCCACTGTTTCAAATAAGTGAACACATCATTACAGTTACATGTAGAAGTACTGACTGCAGGAACACACTTTGGGATTTGGTTACTATGTTAGGATAAAGCTCATCCTTTCACTGGATGACCAGCACCCACAATGTTCCCCTTGATACCAGCTGTGTTTATTTTGGCCCTCAGGCATTTTCAAGTCACAGTGACCAGACATGCTGCTTGGCTTTGCCAACCTCCACAACTTAGGACAAAACTTAGTATCAATTATTGCACTCCAAAAGTTGTATTTACCAAACATTAAACCAGATTTTCAGATTCATAGATTATTTTAACAAAATAAGGGAGATTTAACATTTTTTTCTCCTCAATGCAACCTAATGATGAAATTGAATTACAGTATTTTAACTCTGCCTCCTTTGTTTTCCCATCACAAATTCACAATGGCCTTTTTTCTCTGGTCATCAATGCCTACTAGTGTGAGCCCTTTATTTACCACAGATTTTTTGGTTAATCGATTGATAGCTTAAAAAAGTTAATTATTTTGTCCCACCAGAAGCAAACAGAGCATAGCAGCTAACCAAGTTTGTGCTTATAAAAAATGTCCAAACAATGAGAGCTGAGTCAATGTGGTGCATTTTCCATAGTAGAGCGGTTGAAAGACAGAGCGGACAATAGGCAGCTGTGCATGGCTCCAGTTCAGAACCCTGAGGCAAGCCATATGCTGACATAGCAAGGTGTCAGAAGATACAGCCTGAAGACAGATGAAAGTGTGTTTCACAAGATTCAGTAGTGACCCCCAGGCACTGGCAGAGGTAATGAGGAGACAGAGACTAACGGGGGCACTCTGCATAATGACACAGCTGTCATCCTTTTCATACTGCTGTGAAAAAAAGGTGTATTACTTATCATCACCCTTCTCTACTCATCAGTTTAAAGCAGCATGTGGTTTTCTACTGTGCGTGTGTGTTCATTAAATGACACTGAGCATTGAGAATGATGTCACAGCCTCAATAATACAGGGTATGAAGTCAAACACAACACCAAATTCCCACCATATATGTTTGTGTGGTGTCAAAAGATCTTTTATTAAGTAGTTTAAATCATTTTTAGTAATGTTTCCAAGTGGAGCCCGGAGGAGTCAAGAGCCCTTGAGAACAAAATAGCTGATTGAATAGAGAAACGAATGAAAAGCCCAGCTGCAATCTTTTCAATTAAAAAGTGAGGATAATGTGACCGTGACTAATACACAAAAAGGTCCAATTTTTCCCACAGAAAACTCACAGACTAG
Organism: Cheilinus undulatus; assembly: GCF_018320785.1. Taxonomy (NCBI): domain Eukaryota; kingdom Metazoa; phylum Chordata; class Actinopteri; order Labriformes; family Labridae; genus Cheilinus; species Cheilinus undulatus. Next base: position 33,350,498 of record NC_054868.1, on the reverse strand, counting down.
AAATAAGCTTCTACTGTTTTTTTTTTTTTTTTTTTTTTTTTTTTAAAAAACCAGGGAAAAAATCCAAGCTTTTTGATTCTGGATTTATTTTTTTTAGTGAAAACAGAGTTACACCATAAAAATTGTAAGGTATCACTATCAAGTCTAAAGTAGGGCTGTCACAACACAAGAATAGTAAACTCTGAAATGATACTTATGAAAACTTATGAGATTAACACCTTCGGAGAAATCACAACAACAAAATAGAGTTCCTAGGCATCTAAGATTGGGTCATTTCTTGTTTGCAAAAATTAGCAGCAAATTTCTGGCCCCTTAGTCTAAGTTGCACACAACACTGCTTAAGTTTTTGACAATTTTGACAGTGTTCACCTATAATTTCGTCATTGATTTATTCCTCTTTTACGCACCTATAAATGGATGTTTTTATTGTAGTTTTTGACCTACTGATTATTAGATAGCTTTTATTTCGCTTTTAAGTTTGGACTGTATTGCTTTAAAATGTGATATTAAAAGAAATTTTGACAGTTTTATTGTGGAGGGTTTTTTAATGTGGTATATATCACCTATAAAAAGTATACACCCCCATAAATATTTTTTTTTCCTTATACTGAATTTATACACCAATCATGGACAATTTAATTTAGCTTTATGACAAAAAATAGTTTTAATATAAAAGTGAAAACCGTAATGTCAATTAAATAAAAATATGTACTGTAAATTAAGAAACTGTGTAAATATTCCACCCCTTTAAAGTGACTGACCGAAATCAACAGAAGTCCAGCCATTTAGTCCTTGTAGTCTCACAATAAGTGAAATGAGGATCACCTGAGTGCAGTGAATGTGTCTCCTTTGATTGTAGTACAAAGACACCTGTGCACACTCCAAGCAACTCAGAGAAAAGAGTTCAGTTAAATCCATGGTGGCAGCATCACGTTGTGGGGATGCTTCTCAGCAGCTGGCTCTGGAAGGCTTCTAAAGGTAGAGGGTAAAATAAATGCTGGAGGACAATCTAATATAGTCTGCAAGAGAACGGCAGCTTAGGAAAAAAAAAATTTACCAGCAAAATAATGACCTGAAGCATACAGTGCCAGCTATAAAAAAAGTGTTTAAAGGCATCAAGTTATGTTCTAGAGTGGCAGAGTCTCAGGCCAGACTTCAATCCAAGAGATAATTTGTGGCTGGACTTGAAAAGAGCTGTTCACGCCTGATCTCTGCACAACATGACAGAGCTTGTACAGTTTTGCAAAGAAGAATGGGGAATAACTGCAAGGCACAGATGTACAAGCCTGATTAAGACCTACAGTATCCACACAGACTCAGAGTGCTGTGATTGCAGCCAAAGGCACGTCTACTAAATTCTGACTTGAACGGGCGAAGTAGTTATGCAGTCACTTAATTTACATTACATATTTTTATCAAATTGAAATTACTTTGTTAAAATCTGTTCTCACTTTGACATTAAAGAGGTTCTTTTTTTAATTTCTTTTTGTCAAAAACAGAAAATTATAATGACCATAATTGATTTTTGAATTCAGTTAAAGGGTTAAACATCCAAGAAGGAGTTAAGAGGCACTGCATCTCTTAGAAAATTGCAGTAGAATTCAGACAAACTCTGTTTCATTCATGGTAACCACACATTAATTCATCATTCACTGAAACCTTTAATGCTTGGGGATGTTTTTTATTGTTATCATTATTATTGCAGACTAAAGATGAAAACTCAAACCCCTTAATTTATGAATGCACCACATCAGATTTAAACTGTACTGTTATGTTGAATTACATTTTGGAAAATTAAAACGTACCCTGACAAGCTTTGTCAAGATGTCCCTGTCTCCCAGCTGTCCAATTAAACTCCGCAGGCTCAAACTTAAATTAAAGATTGCTTCTCTTAAAATGGCAAGTGTCCAATGAGTAGCAAGCCAAAAGCCAGGGGTTCCAGATTGCTTTTGAACATCACCACTACTCCTGAGGTTTAAAAGCCTCTTAGAAACACTGTCATCCAAGTTCTAACAAGGGAGAGAAGGGAGTACAAAAAGTGGAGGACTTCACATCTCTGAATCCAGCAGCTTTTTCAACTCCTTTTGTACTGAGCCTTCAACTGAAACAAAAGACATGCTGGACTCATTATTCCACTGGATCCAAAGCCTGGGCATCACTTAATTATATATCAATATGGCAATTTTGTTCCAAATAGCCTTAAGTTAGTGAAAGGATTGATAAAATATTCAATTTTCTCTTTAACTTAAACGTAAGATGCTACTTTGGTCAATAAGCTCTCTTTTATTCCTGAAAGAACATCCACTCACAAAACTTTGTAAATCTTTTTAGAGCTCAAAATTACCCAACACTGGTACAAACTATTCAGTGTTTTCAACAAGATGTCCAGCATCCCTCCTTACCTCCAAAAAGTGTCTTTTAGGGTCCAGGCCTCCTCCTTTTCCACTAGCTTAATGGATTATGACAGTGATGCAGCGTGAAGTCTTAATCCCCTTGCTGCCATAGTCTCCCCTCCCTTTATGTTAAGCCCCTTGACTACCACATGTGTGTGTATGTGTGTTAGGTTCCACCCATACAAAAAGCCAACCCTTGGATGATGTAGAGAAAAAAAAACAAAACAAAGGGAGATGAAAGCATCCACTGCTGTGTGCCAACCCTTCCCTTCAGGTGCTCGGCTAGCCCATTACCAGCCAGGGAAGTCCATTATGTCAGTATGCCAAGGAACCAGAGCTTTTAACTAAATAACAAGGGAAACAAAAGAAGGTAATAAAGAATGATCACACAGCAATACTTTTTCCTTTACCAAGCTCACTTTGCTCGATTACTCAGTGACTCTACTTTTCAGTCTGACGTTTTCTGCCTAAAACGCACGGGAAGCTCACAAAAGCCAACATTAGGGAGCTGAAGTTTGGGTTTCCCCAGTTGGTATTTAAAGACAACCACAGACCTAAAAAAGCTGCTCAAATTTAGTCTTTTGCAATAAAGTTAAACCTCCCATTTGTAAGTTATTTACATCTGAAGAACACAGCACATTAAACTGTCACTGTCAGAGCAAAAACAAAACAGAAAAAAAAAGATGACCTCTGAGATTAAATATCAAGTTGCACTGATGAGCTTTGCATGAGTACTCACCATGAATGAGACCATGTCCGAGTCTCAAAAGCAGCCATGGGAATCAGAGATGCATTAAGAAAGAAGCCATAACTAGGACATGCCTTAATACTGCTCTCTAGTCTGGTAAACCGGGCAGGCAGTAGAGCAAGGAGGCTTTTCTCTGCATCACAGTCAGGATGTCATGTCAATGTCCAAACATCCCAAAAGTGGAAATCCAACCCAGGAGGCGGAATTAGGGCGGAGAGATTAGTGGAGAAATTCAACTTTGTTTCCAAAGTGGTCTCTATGTCACGTCTTACCCCTTCAATAGCTAACACTTCTTCCTCTCTACCAGAACTGCAAAGATGAAAAGACTATAACCCTGTAAGATTAGAACATAGCTCAAGAGTCACAAAAACACACTGCGATCAGTAAAATTAAATGCTGATACAGATAATCCACCAAATGCTAATATTTAATGTACTCACATGCTGCTGATTTTGCTCTCTCCTCAATTGGAACAGCATGGCATTTTCAGCGGCATGAAAATAGAAATAATTTGGAGGCAAGTTTTGGTGCACCTTGCTATACACACCAGGAGTAATGCCAAAATTCCTAATAAATTTTGAACATTCTAAAAAAAAGTCTGCAGTTTGTTTTATCCTGGCACTGCAGGGCAGTGCAGCATGTCAGTGCTGTTTCACGCTCCGTATTTCCCTACAGCGTAACTTGACTGACTTGCAACAAATACTGGTCTAAAACTGGGATGCCATCCCACAGCAGTGTGAGACCAGGAGGAGGTGTTGTGTTTTTTCTCCATATTCTACTGAGGCTCCTGTTTGTTACATGAATTGACTGTAAAATTGCCAACATGTCTTGTTTCTTCAGAGTTCAATCATCCAAACCACCGAGCAACACCAAACAAGAGTCAATGGCAGAATCAGCTGTTTGGCATTGGCAGAGGAGGTTTGGCAATTTATCTTGGCTCAACGAACATACTCAGGCCTCACCCCATGCATGTTCCTTACAAATGTGGCACCACACAAATGTCCTTACTTTTTGTCCTAAGTTGAGGTAGGAGCAGACTTTGGTCAATTATATCATTAGAGTAAAGTCCCATAGTTTGGAAACAGTTACAGCTATGTGCATATCACATTTAGTTCACATGGATATGTGTCCCTGGTGTTTTACACTGCTGGAAATTTTTGCAATTTTCCCTTGTGGGATGATTAAAGGAATATCTTATCTTATCTATGCCTTTAACAAGGCCATATGATATCATATTGAGGATAAAAAACAGCATTGGCTAGACGTATGTGAAAAGGAGGTATGTGAAAAGGAGAAAAACATCTTTCTGCCTCAAAATCCCTCTACCACCAGTAACAATGAGCCTTTTGATTGGTCAGGTGTTTGCTCTTCAGGAGCCAAACTTTGAAAAATCAAGCATGTTTTGAAAACTATTAGCTGCAATTTCAAATGGTGAAATATCATTGCTGTTGTGAATGCGTGCCTTAGCCTGTCACATGCTAGAAAAAATAATTCTACATGAATTATTTGCATGAAAAAAAAAAAAAAACACACACATCTGGTATGCAATGACCTTGACAAGCTGGCTGCAGTTAATGGCAACGGGCTAGCTTATCAATGATGAAAACAGCAGCTTTGACACATTAACTAACCTGAAATAAATGCTCTTAGTTTATTGGGCACAATCACTGTGACTGACTTTTTGTGAAAAGCAGCTTATGGTTTTTAGTTCTTTCCTTAAAAAAGGAATGTTAGAAAGTACAAGCTATAAGCTAATTAACTAGTGGCTCACAGTGAGACACCTGTATGAAAACACAGATAAATGACAACTCATAACGCATTTTGTAGAAAAATCTCACCCTTAAAAGTCACCTTATGAGTATATAAGGTGCAGTTTTGGTTACTGGTTCTTTGTATATAGCAGTGATATGTATCAGTAAATGTGTTCATTAGTGAAATACCTTATTATTGAAGAGAAAATATTGGTTTCTATGTGCACACGAAGGATTGGAACAGAAGGAGCCCATATAGCATTTTTTAATGACTATTCATTCAAAGTATGTCTTATTTCTATGAGAAATTATAAAATTTGTCCTTGTCAGTTACACTTTGTAAATGGAGTCCAATAAGAGCAGACAACAAAGACAGCAGCTCAGTGAGCACGGATAAACAAAGCACTGGTACTGTGTGTATTACAGGATGAAAAAATGAGGCAGCAAGAAGTGGAAGCAAAGGGTAAATAAACATACAAAGCAATGACAAGTTCAAAATAGATTCAGTATGTGCAGTGTGTGCCTGAAAGAGAGAGAGAGGGAGAACTGTCTCCTCTGGTATAAAGGCTGTTTGACAGAAAGTCAAGCTTTGATGATACATGCACACACCTCTCACCCTGAAGATTCAGGATGCAAAGTTTTTATCTCATTAGTAGCTCCTGCTGGGAAACCATATCTGGAAACAAAGTGTGAGTTTTTGGATCAGCAAAGTAGATATAATAAGAGAAAAAAATGATCAATTTTATCAGCACAACAAGCATCTAAACACTGAAGAGCAAAGACGCTTCTTCTTATTCAAACATCATAATTTTTCATTTTTACTATCAGATAACTAGTTTTCCTTTTTTGAACTGGGGGAAAAAGGTCTTCTTCTTGTGTGTCCATGGCTTGTGATGAGGTGAATTCCGTTTTAATGGTAGACAAGAAAAATATGTTCTAAAGGACCTTAAGTTTTACCTTATCACAAACATAAGTATTAAAACAGCGGTTCTCAACTGATTAAGGCTCAGTACCCACCAACAATTTCTCAATTAGAAATCGTAACCGTAATTTGCTACCCTAGTTTTCAGCCAATGGGATTGATTCAATGAAAAATAGTTCAGTTGGATCTCAGACAGAACTAAACTTTTGACAACTCAAAGAGACAAGACAAAATAAGCATGGCACAATCTGTTTTTTTTTTTTTTTTTAATTCTAGGCACACGTTTGCAACAAATCAACACAGTCATTTCCAACTTTTGGGGCCCACCCCACCAGCTGACAACCACTGCTCTAAAATCAACAATCTACTATCCCCACAAATTAAATACAATCCAATGGTTAATCATTACGATTTGAACCATTGTCAAAAACTGGTCTACATTAGCACTGTCAAGATTAATAGCATTAATTGAGATTAATTAAGGTCCACAACCTGTACATGTTTTAAAAAAAAATCATGATTCATGATTTATTGTTTTTTTTCTGTTGACAGATGAATGAAGCTAAGTGTTAGCTCATGCAATGCAGGACAAAGTAGTCATAGCCCCAGCCCTGATCATCTAACACCAGCTGATCCCAAGTATCGCCTCCCAACTCCGGCAGCAAATCACACCTCTTTCTCTCAACACAGCGGTGTATTTAAATAATGGCATACTTCTCACTAATCCCTGCTAGCAATAATGCTGATGAACTACCCTGCTGCTGCTGGTAAAGCTTAACCTCCTCCACCCCAGCCTCCTCCTTTGTAGCATAAAGCTTGTTGCACCCTCATATTCAGCTTCTATTTTCATGCTACTCTGGGTTAATCGCTTTTGAATAAGCTTATTGTATTCAGTACACATTGTCATAAATGTACCCATCCATATGTGGGTTTCTAGTTATGTGCTCCCTGGAAAGTCAAATCATGCTGCTTTGACTAACTTAGGGAGCATCTTTTAAGCAGAGCCTTCTCCACCAAGTAAAACTGTACATCCATTTTGAAATAAAGTTGTTAAATATGTGATGAGAGTGTTCCTGAATGAAGTACAGTTTTGTGTTGCCTTGTCTTGATTGACAGGATGACCACGCCCCTTACTGTCTGGCAGTTTCTTGAGACAGTATCTCTGGTGTAAGGCAACATATAAGCCCCCTTGTGCCTGTTCATGGTCCTATGGGCCCTCTTCCAAATCTTTAAGGCTTCCCCTATCCAAACTTTTTGCTCCTTAACAATTAACCCTGACGTTTTCCCCAGTCCATGATGTGATTTTCCCTTTTGCAGTGGTCTGCATGATGTGACTCTTCTGAGGAAGACTGCAGGAACTTAGCATTGGAAACATGTCAAGGTAAAGCAAAAATGTACTTGTCTGTCAATAAATAACAATATAGTTTGTGAAGACAGTATGAACTTATTTTGATTATGATTTACTGTACCTTTTAACACACTATGGATAACCCACTACAGCGTCTCCCTGCAGCCCCAGAGATGTAAAGTGAGTCCACCACTAATCCTTAACATCGCATTTCACTTTAAAAACTCTTAGACAGCTCAGTGGACAAGTCAAAAGTCACCTGTACCTTGTGAGATCAAACATTTACCTTCTTACTGTCCCTTTATTTCTATTACGATCCACATCAAGTTCCCTTTTCCATGGCTAAGTTCTTGATGAAATCTTTGATCTACCTATTAAAGCAGGTCTGTCTCCAAACAGGAAGACAATCACCCTTAGTTTAGTTCAGTAGAAAAATCCCAAATGAAGCTTCTAAATGCAGAAATTCTGAGATTAATGGCAAATAATATCACAATCTTTTGACAGCCATAGTCTAAATATACCTTTGTAAAAGAAAAAATATTGCAAAAGCATGTTGTTTTAGAAAAGATAACCAGAAAAAAATAATTAAGTAGCATGACAGGAGTAAAATGGAAAAAAAAAATACAATAGGATTACATAGAACCCTACTCTACGTCTTTTCAAGTCTGTTTACAGAGCTCCCTGGTGGGCCTGGGATTTTTTTACTAGGTTATGCATTTTGAGTTGACAATAATCCTCATCAGTGTTAGGGGTAATGCAAAAGCAATGCACATGTGTACTTAAGTTGCTTTTTTTTAACCTTGGCCATCCTATGAGAGGTGATTTAGAAGTGGGTATACTTTACAGAGCCAATTATACTAGTATAATCCATAAACCCATATAAACCCTGCACATCACTGGTAATTCTGTAAGACAAGAAAAAAGGAAAGAAAGACAAAAAGTTTTAAGTTCTCAACTTTGGTGATATAAACTATTCTGTCCAGCTACTGTGAGTTTCTTTACTCCCACAGTTCAATACCAACAGCCCATGTATAGCAGTTTATTTCCCCTACCTGCCTCTGAAGACTACGTCCCTAAAAATTCTCGCCAAAAATATTGCTATTGCCTGCAGTGTAAAAATGTTTACTACGTATATCAGAAGCTTGCTGCCTTCATGTACACTGTGATAAAGTCAGCCCTTCAGTAGTATTAGCTGTGGACTTGCCCAGTACTGAAGCAAGGCTGAGAGACTTGGTCATGATAAATGAGCCTGCTATCTGCAGCAATGTCAGGGTGAGCCTGTTTGTCTAACCTCCTGAGGCAGCCCTTTATTCCATCCAAAAACACTGAATCATCCAAATTGACAGGAAAAACAATCACAGTGTCTTGTTCATATCTGAAAATGCTTCTCACTTCCAAGGCAATTGCTAGAAAGATGAACTACCATGCTTTGCCATTGTGCTTATTCCCATAGGTGTGCAGTGAATGCATTTTGCCGCAATATCATCTATTTTCTGCAGCATCGTGCTGTTGCTGTGCAGTAGAAAAGATGATGAATCATTGTTAACTGCAATATCAATCAATTCTGAAACCAATAACTGGCTAGTTTACAGAAAAGTAATAAGAGAAAATCTACAACATTTTTCAAATTCAGTCTCAGTGTCAAGCAACTGCTTGTAGAGCTCTCATATAACACTGTGGGATGGGATGATTACAACTTTTAGACCTGTCTGACAAAAGATCTGTGTCTTATTTCTTTTTTTGTTGGCCTTGAAATTAAGCCTTTTAGGGGGAATTCACAGTCAAAATGAAGCTTTTAATCATTTCTGAAATACAGCAACACTGATTTCAATAACAGGAATTAAGATGTCATAAGAATGACACATCATTTTCAAAATTAAAGATTTTTAGTAGCCAGACATAGAAAATGATTTGAGAGCTGTCAGGCATTGCTATTAAAAGGACTTAATAATGATCAGTGTGTATTAAGAGAGGAAGCTCATCAGCCTTCTCACATTAAGCAATCACCTACCTGTCACTTTGATGACAACTCATGACAGCAAACACGGCAGGATGACAGATCACACATAATGCACATCTGTATGGAAAATAAATATATTATGTACAACCTATACCCGTTTTATTCAGTTCAAGTGTCACATTTCCTGGTGTAATTAAAATAATATATTTAAAATGTGAGTGACTTTGGTTTCTTGGTAATGTTTTGGCAAATAAGCAAAAAACACAAAGTCATACAGCAGGGGAAATGAGACAGGTGTTGATGTTCACTAAAATCCTTTAATATTAAGTCTTCAGAATTTAGCCTTCAATAGTTTTTTCTTTGATTATTTTCATTAATTAATTTTAACCTATGCATCATCACAATATCAAAATTTTACATTTGATATTTATACCAAGTTCAGAATCACAATACTATACTAAAAGGATACAAGAAACTAAAACAACACCATTTCCATTCTCATAACCTAAAGGATCAGAGACAGAATGTCCGCAAAGGTCGGTCATATTTTGAAATGGACAATTTATTGGCTGTGAGAACTGATTGTATGTGTTCTCAAACAGACCTGCTACTACAGCAGCCAAGATGTACAAAACACGTTCTCTCAGGAAACCAATCCACCAGCTGCCGCCCACCTCACCAAGTGCAGTGGTGGAAAAAGCAGTGGCATAAAGAGCAGTGGCATAAAGAACAGTGTCATAAAGAGTAATGGCGTAAAGAGCAGTGTCATAAAGAGCAGTGGCGTAAAGAGCAGTGTCATAAAGAGCAGTGGCGTAAAGAAGAGTGTCATAAAGAGCAGTGGCGTAAAGAGCAGTGTCATGAAGAGGAATGGCATAAAGAGCAGTGGCGTAAAGAGCAGTGTCATAAAGAGCAATGTCATAAAGAGCAATGGCGCAAAGAGCAGTGTCATAAAGAGCATTGGCGCAAAGAGCAGTGTCAGGCAAAATAAAAGCACTGCAAAGAATAGATTGCTGAAAAAATCTTTTAACTTTAATCCTGAATAAAAGTGAACTGCTTCCAACCTGTCATATTAAGTTAGAAATTTAGTACCATTTGACAAAGTACATTCTTCCATGAGAGGAATGCCGAACTCTAGATCTGTGTTTCTCAGGCATCTACTTCTTACCTAGGCTAATTTTAAGTACAGCATGTATTTTGTGTACCCCAACAGTGGAGCAGTGGCTGTTTTATCATATTTGGAGCCAAAATGCCATATCAGAAATTTTGTGCTTATCTAGTCCTGGCAGTAGGTTAGTAGTAGGATATTCATTTTTCAAAATAAAAGATTAGCAATGAAAAAAATGTCTCTAAATGAAATTAACATTAATCATTATTAAAAAGGTGATTTTAATATTCATTAAAATAATCCTAGTTATCACTCTGGCCAAGGTTGTGCAGCCCTAGTGGAGATAATTTTTGATTTTATTAAAATTCTAATCATTAGAATGATTCATTCTGTCAGCATTGAGCGTAGTCTCTTGGTCACTTGCACTGGAACCACACTTGACCTACAAAAAGTACTAAATGTCTAGCAGTCAATGTATCAAACCATTTTGGACAAAGTAAAAATGGACATTTCAATGTACAATGCAGCACTAATTTGATGAGACATCAAGTGAACTATATCAAGAAGTAACCAGTTCAGCAACGTTAACAACTGATGCATGCTTGCACGAAATCTATTCAAAAGCTTTAGGGCCTTCTCTTCTTTAATACTTGTAAGAACACTATTAAGATATCTTCCTCCAAAAGCCTGCATAACTGTCACAATAGCATTTGTCAGTGTTGCCAAGAAAAGCAAGGAGGAAATTCAATAAGAATCTTGCACTTGGCTGACCTGATACAAACCCAGCATGCTTAAAAAGTGTTTATTTTAACTCTTCTTGATATGAATCGAAAAGTGTGATGACTCTACTTGGACTGATAAACTATAACAGCACTCAAAGCAGTATAACCAAAGAGTGACAGGTTCTGCTAAATATGGCAGATGTCTTCTTTGTGTAGCCAGATGTTTTATTGCTGATCAAAGAGGGAAAAAAAGAAGCTAATTTCCAGAATTGTCCTGATGGTTAGTATCATGTCTGATCAGAATGATTTAGAAAAAACAATTTTGCCAATGCTTTTGACTTCTCTTGGTGTAAAGACTCCCACAATGCTAACATTCGAACCATGAAAATATATTAGACTACATCCAACAGACCACTAATTCTGGCCAGTAACAGACCTTTTCTCTGATCCAAAAGTCGTAGGATACTAGGTGCCAGCACTGAATTATTTGGACACGATAGATATCAGATCATGCAACATTATGCCAGTGGGCCATTGTCTGTCAACAGGGCCAATATCATCAAATACCAAAAGTTAAACTGATGCATCTTTACCTTTTAATATCTAATCAAACAAAATCTTCTGAAGCCCTCTTCATAGTATTGGTCGCTTGTTGGAATGAAGACTGAGATTTATGTGCGACTGAATTTTTGATTTTGGCTGGTAGAAATGTTTCCCCAGTTCCGAGGCTTGGTTCTTTTATGCTGCGGGCAAAATGTTGGGCCAAGTGCTACAGGTGAGCCTCAAATAAATTATCCAATTCCCCGAACAATACAACAGTCAAAACTGGGCAATAGCTGTTGTTTAGCTGGCGAGCTGTTCTTTTATTGGAAATTAGTTGCCAGCCAAATACTGTGTTTTTGTTCCGTGCTGTGACCAACCAATGGCAAGCTGTTCTGTTGCCAGGTCATAGTTTGCTTAAACTGTGCATGCTTTAACACTTTGAAACTGGACGAGACAGCCTGGGGAGTTTATAATGGAGAGAAAGAGACATGGAGAGGCTGCAACGTGGCCCTTAGGGCCCTATGATTTCTGTGTTAACACAATTGCGGATGGAATCGTGGAATTGGCAGTTAACGGAATTTACAACTTAATGAGGAAATCTCGGAAATTGAATGAATTTGACTGAAAATGCTGTGTTTTTCAGAAAGAGGAGAACATAGAAGAACATATATCTAAGGAATATGTTCTGGGGGATCACTACAGTGTGGACAACTTGCACCTTACTTCAGAAACGTTCAACCCGCCCCCTCTTAAACAATAACAGCATGTCAAAGCAGCTGCACGAAACACCAGCAAACATCACGTAGCTCAACACTGAGCAGTACAGTGCGACATAATATTGCACCTACAATAAAACCCCTCAAGCTGTTTTACCTCACCACACCAGAGAGTCACAGAGAGAGTGAGGAGTGTCTGTGCACGAGGCACACAGCTGAAGTCACAACTTGAGGACCTGCTCACCTCTCCAGGGCTTCAAACTCGATTTGGACGGACTCAAGATTGTATGCAGTCCCGTTGTCTAAATGATGTTACATTCAAGTAACAATCAGTTTAATAATTCCTCACGTAGATACTGTAGTTCCCTTTGGTTGCTTAACAAGCCAATACGTGTCTGCATTAACCTAACGGTCTGATATGAGGCACACGGACAGACAGCAATGTATGGAGAGAGATGAGGAGAGAACTGTTACAGTCAGGAGTAAAACACAATGCAGCATCAAACTGCATGCACTGTTACAGACTGTGAGAGTAAAGAAAAGTTTAGGTAACAGGTTTTCTTTTAACCATTTAACTTCAATGTGACCTTCTTATTAAGTTACTACCACTCTGTGTTTGAGAGAACAGAAGGATTTCTTCATTTACATTATAAACATCAGTTAGGACCAAGTGTGATTATACTCATGGATGTGTCTTAAAATGTTGGAATATATGACTGTTACACTGGCTGTATTTATTTTATGTCAGGGTTATCCAAACAATGGCTCCTGGGCAAACTGTGGCCCTTTTATCAAGAAATTTAAGGTTATTTCTATTTAATTAGTGAACATGTTATTCATTTACATAAACAAAACACTCTTTTTATGCTAAAATTAGTGGAAATGTTAAAAAATGGAATTCCAAAAAATTAAAACGGAAAAAAACTGAATTTGTCAAAAAATAAAACCGATTTCATAGGGCCCTACTTTCTGCCTGCAGACAGGAACTGCTTTGAAAAATGACTCAAAAGAAGCAAATTCCAAAAAAAGTGCAAGGACATTTTTTTTAATATGTGGATATTTTAAAGACTTTTGTTACAGAATGACAATTTTTTTCACCTTTTGGTACCCAAGAGATGGGAGAACAAGGTCATGCAAAAAAGCCTTAGTCATTATTGTTTACTGTGTAATACAAAATAACCTCTGAATTTAATTTCCCTTCGTTTATGTTCCTTTCTTTTGTCTTTATAGTCCCATATTATTTAAAAAAAAAAAAAAAATTTCAAGTGACATTACTGCAGCACACATATTCTTAAAGCCCAGGCTGTCCTGAACAAAAGGAGGTTTAGAGCTTGACTGAGCACCAGAGGGTTGATGTTTTATGGGCTTTTAAAAACAATAAGTCCAGGAGAGACAAAATGGTTAAAAACAGCATATGGCTCAGAGGGTTCATAACACAACCTTCTGTCAAACAACAAACCTAAAATATACATCATTATTACTTTACAGTTACTTTAAGTTCTGTGGGCTTCCTCTCACAAAACAAAGAGCCTATGCAACAAAGTCAGTGCGAGTCTAGAAATATCCAGCCCACATCACAGTCCTTTGTCTCCAACAGTGCACAGCACACATACTAAGTTGCCAACAGGAGGTAAAAGCTTGGTGTATTGCTGCTGTTGGAAGGAAAACTGGCAACAAGTCTACAATCAATACTGAAAAATTCTCTTGGGAAACCAAAGAGTAAACAGGCTGGGTTCTGAGTCCCAGTCTTTGAGTAAATCTAGCCTTTCCAAATCTAATATCTACCACTGTCAGTGGGTCAGCCATTACCTGCAATGAAGCAGCGTTATTAAGCCTTCCGAGAGAAATGGGAGAGCTGCCAAGGATTTCTTTCTGGAAAAAAGTCTCGCCGGATGTCTGTGCTGAAATGCTACTACTGTGAAAGAAAAAACTTTAAAGAAGCGCCTGGAAATACCAGGAAGAGTTACAGAGTCGTATAATTAATATAATAATCAAAACCCTCGTATCAGTGTGTTAAAATTAGTCTCATCAGTTCTGAGGAAGCTATTGATGAGAATGGAGTTTTGTATTTATACAGACTCGTATCTCAGGGAACACTGGTCTTAAAGAGGATGAAGAATTTGTTGTTGAAGGATAGTGTCACAGAAACCCAAGACAGTGACGGTCAGCATGCCCAACAGCAGTACTCTGAAAATGAAACTGCATTTCTTTTTACCTGTGTGCTTTCTTCTGTGACATGTCAAGATATTGTTGGAAGAAAAGACTATGAATCCAGGTTGGTTTTGAGTTTAAATTTGAAGTGTTCGCAAGGCTCTAAATGAATGTGCAGCAAAATCTTGCTTTGCAAAGAATGAAAAAAACTTGGGGGACACATGGTAAAATACGATAGTACCACAGGGGCTCTGCAGTCTGCAAAATGTAACATAAAAGCATTTCTTTTAATAGAGAAACTGACATCAACCAAACAGAATAAAACCGAATGAGCCTCTAAAGAAAATGTGGACTAACTGTGTAATATAAAGTGCAAGGAAAACATGCACTGTGATGAAGAATTAGCATTAGACTTACAGATCAACTGGAAGTTTATGAATCAAAAAAGAGATCACAGATGTGTTGAACCTCACTAGAGAAGCACAGCGTAAGGATGAGGTCAAAGAAGAGATTTTTGATTAAAAATGCTCAAAAAGAATAGCACATTTCAGCCCAGCAAAGAACATCAGGCCTCAGGGAGAGGCAGTTCGTGCAAGCAGTGATCACGTCAGTGTCAACACCGGGGAGGTGCCATGTCTGTGATTTTTACTACAGATTGCGACAGTGACGTCCAGCTTAGCAAAGAACTCCAAGTCAAGTTAGGGAACAGTGAGTATTAACTGTGGATTTTACCTTAGGGTTACTTTAAGATATTCATGGTTGCAGCAATAACAGGCATGAAAATGTGTGGATGTTACTTTACTGTGAGATATTTAAGACAAGCATTGGTTGTTCTCCTCATTGCTGCACTAGATTTGGTAATAAAGAGGATGCGATACAGTACAAAAAGTTGCTTCTGACTGGTTATTTATCAATATTATTATTTTGTGTTTGATCATAAAAGCTGGATATTTCACTGAGTTATTCTTGCATTAGAGGAGAGGTGATGCACTCCTCCACAACTTCTACTTAAACCAGGGGTTAAAGGATCAAATTCATTTTGGGTTAGGGGCCAGATTTGCTTCAATGAGACATCCTGTGAGCCGGACTGTTATTTAAACACCTGGTGGTAATACCGTATACCCCAGTAAAACTTGAAGAGGGTACGAAGGTATCAAAAAATGAATACCACCCAATCCTACTCTGGAAGGGACACAAACACCAGGGGCTGTCTGTAGATTGGCAAAGAGGTAGGCTTCTGATCACATTCTCCTCCACAGAGATCCATCTCGTGGTTCCTGAGATATTGTAAACAATGCTTGCGCTACCACTTGGAACATCTGCGATCCAGTGGGGTTTTGAAGGTGAACCCTGTGAAAACCCCAACAGAACATAACCCCAATCTCTGATCTCCACTTTTTAATCTTCTGTGCATTCCATTGTGTGAAAATCTTTGCAACCCTATGTCTTTGCTGATCTTGTCTTGTACATGTGTAGGTAGAGTGCCTTACAGAAAAAAATCCTCAGAAGCCTTTAACCGTCAGATTTGTCCCTCACTATGAACCTTTACCTTAGAAAATGAAAACAAAGGCTGTTTTTACAACATGTTGTTGAACACCTCCTCTGACACCTACATGGTGGCAGCAACAGCAGACATTAAAAATACCAAGATAATAACTCATTATCTAGTTTGTGCTCTCATTTGTTTTGCAGCTTACATAGAGACAGCAGTACTAATTAAAGGGTGACTCAGAAAGTCCACATGGGAGGTTTAAAACCTACATTTCTACAGGCTGATTTCACTCTGTACATTTTTCCTTTGTAAAACAATATTTTTAAAAAATGTGAACTAGGATTCTGCATGAGCAAGGCAACAGTTTGGTAAACAAACAAAGAATCTAAAAGAGAATCTCCAAACTTTAACCAACTTCCAACTACACAGGCGGTCTCTGTCAAAGTAAGCCAGGGTGACCAAAGTCATGTTCAGCCATCTGTTCAAATTGGAAGCCAAACAAAGTTAGTGGTGACAAGCCAGAGCCTTTGGCAGTAGCCCAACACTGATTAACAGCTTTGTAAAAAGTGATCTAGCAAAGGTGCGTCCAGAAAGTAATCCAATTTGCTTGCATAAAGATCGAATAAATGCCCTGTCTTCATTGGTTCAGCATCGTCAACTTCAAGATTTCAAACAAGATTCTAAGACTCACAAATGTAGCTAGTTGCAGACCTCACCGTTTGAGAGTCAGTGAATAAAAACTCTTGGCTCATTTGCATCCCAGAGTTGACTATCTTACCTGTGTGACCAGCGGCTCCAGGAGCCTCTCCACAGTCAGGGTGCGGATTTCCAGACTCTTGGGGTCCCATTTCAACAGGATGGGGGACGTAGCGGTCGTCATGGTCTCTGTGGGAATTAAAAAAAAAAAAAAAAAAGAAAAGGAAACAGTAAGAAGAATGTAGTACATGGGTGCTGGCTTTTGTACCAAGCTACAGTCCTTTTTACTGGTTAAACTCCAGTTCAGCTACTGTTTGATGCATGACATCCCCCACTCTCTCCCCGTATCCTCTTCAGTTGTCCAATCAAAACAGGGTTAAAGGAATCTTAAAACAGAGAAGCTTTTCTGCTGTTAAAAGCTTGTGGCTCACTAAAACATATATCAAATGTGACAGTTCACATAAAGTATTACCTTTGGTTGAGAGGAGAGGAGGGCAAAGGGTGCTCAAAGTTTGAACACAGGGTTCTGCTGTCTTGAAAAGCCATTGACAGCACACTTACAGTCTTAGTGCCATCAGTATATTGTCATGTTTACTGTAATCAACATGTAAAAACCCCTAACTGTTACACTTTCACTAATAGAAAATGGCATAAAGAAATAGCAGCTTTATGGGATGTCAGAGCTGGTGAAAAGCATTTGTTTCAACTCCTTACATCACAAATTCTAGGCAGCAGTGGCAACACAGAACATTCAGGCCAAGGTTAAGTAGTTTCACACACTCCCTTGTTAACAAGTCTGTGTCGTCTGAAAGCGACAGTTGTAAACACAATATTTCAACTTAAATACTGTGCTGTCCCACATTTGGCCATTGTATAAACACCATACACCATCTGTGCTATTGAAAACACTCCACAGACAATACCCTACTGTGGCGTGGAGCTCTTTTTTGTTAGTTTTTTTAATAACCACATGACAGGGATTATTCCTGTCTTAACATAGCAAGAGCCTGTGTTTCATTATGAGATTTGGGGCTATACTTGAATATCCAAAATGTCACAAAACATGATGGAGCCACCAACAAAAAAAAAAAAAAAAAAAAACACACTAGCTGGGAAACAAGGCTTTTGTCAAGTTTTGGTCTGGTTTGCAGTCTGCAATTCTCAGCTCTGCATATTAAATAAAACAAAGCAAATTCAACAATCCCAACAAAGCCCTTACAAATACATGCTCTAGCCCTAAATATAAGTAGTTAACTTTCTTAATTAACTTGGTTATTATATTTCTCTTTAAAAAGGATGTCAGTAAAGTAATATTAAACATTTCCAGTCCTTGGTTTATTTTTTTTGTTTTGCACTGACTTGACTGTATTTGTACATAACTGACTGAATAAAAATCAAGATCACAGCAAAACTAAAGTAAGGTCACCGCCTCTCTGCATGACCGAATTATGTTCAAATAGCCCATTTTATTATTTTTACCAGACTATGAACACAACTAAAGTAATTCTGTCATACAAAATTACATATGAACAGGGCACCTGTGCAAAGCTACAGCTGGAAAAATGCTGAAATGATGGGGCAGAAACACAAAAACTCTTATTTTTCACATTTTCAGTCAAATAATATGTGCTGTGTGAAAATGTGTCTTACAAACACTACAACAGAACTGTGTTATAGCCAATCAGGAAGCAAGATGGCCTAAAGAGGAAGCAAATTGAAAACACAACCACAACAATGACAGTAAATGTGAAGCATAAAACTTTAGATTGACATCAGAAGTCGACAACCAACTCTTTGATTTGTTGCAAAAAAACGAGTATGAGTTTTGTTGCAGAGTATTAAACATACCACAAGCAAACTGGAAAGGGAGCTGGACCGGAATTGCAACCACAATGGATGTAGCCAGTAGCTAACAGCTAGCTATATTAGCTTGTTCACTCTCGTCACATTTGACCATATAAGAGTTTGCGTTTTAAGAGTCGGGACTCTGATAGTCAGTGAACAGAATTTGTTTGTATGGCATGCGCTGTCTTGAAGCTCTAGTTCTACACCACACACTACAAATAAATGGTAAAATCTGTTATTATTTTTTGTGATGTGTGGGGTCTCTCGCACAGAATTGTTTTTGAACATCCATATGTGTGTGGCAGGCTTCAGGGTCCCTGTTTGGATACAGAACTTCTTCTATTTTGAAATAAATAAGGAACTTTGGTAGATCAAAGATTGTGAACCCAGACCCATTAAATGGAACTGTTATGCACTGAAAAGGAAAAAAGTGAAATGTTTGATATCCAGCCATAGAAAGAGGATTCACTTTTTAAACTTCATTGCAGAAAAAAAACACTTTTTCTTCTATAATATAGGATTTTTCTGATACTATCTCCAGACCAGGAAACAGATTTTAAAATGTAAATCTGTTTCTTTGGCCTCTCTCTCCCTCTCTTAGTGATGAGTTTGATAAATATGGCACCACCACCACACTGACATCATGCTGTAATTGCAGTCAAAAAGTCAAATTCACTGAGTGCTTTTTCAGACACAGTGCTCCTCCGGAAAACACCTATCAGACTTGACAAGAGCTGAGGATGGTACAACTTCTTACAGGGTTACACCCTTTTCAACACAAGTTTTTTGTTCTCATTGCATTGTCCTGGGTAATGTGAGATGTCAGTGGGACATTTAGTGAGTTTACAGCATCATTTTCAGATTTTTAGTGTGTAAAAGACTCAGGATTTAACCTAGCTACATCACTGTTCCACCTATCATTTGTAAGGTTCTGACACCTAAGTTTTAGAGAAAGGCAACATTGGGGGAAAAAACACCTGGAGTCACTCTCCTATAAAACAAAAAAAGCAGGAGTCACATTAGATTTAAGATTCTTTCCTGTTATGGAGGCAAGCTCATCAGTTTAAGTCTCAATTGTACACTTCTAAAGACAATCTGATCTTTAACTTTGAATATTTTCTCATCACAGGTTTGCATGGCATCATTATAGCATCCCTTAAGCTCAGCTGGGTTATATTAGGTAAAAGTGAGGACTGAACAGCTGGCAGGAGGGTAGCAGTCTGTTTTACTGAGGGGATGTGTTTCTACAGTAAGCAATTTCAGAATAGACCAGCTGGGACTGGCCCATTCTACTGCCAGTGTCAATGAGGCAGAAGGGAATAAAGAATGTGAATAGGAATGACAGATCTGGGCCAGAGGCCTCGACTACTACACACAGCGGGTTAAGATAGATGAACAGGAGGAAATCTGGCGACCTGGCATAAATGATGAATCTTCAACCAAAATATTAGAGTTCTCTCAAAAGAGGATGGACTTTTACTTTGAAAACAACTTCAGACCTACGCATCTGATGATCATGTCAGTACAATATTTTTTGCTTGGGAGGAAATCTTGAAGTGCATAACAAATCTGGCTGTGTGCATCTGTCAGCTCATCAACTGACCAGTCACATTAGTTTGACTGAACCTGGGGGAATGCTGCATGCTCTGAGCCGATAGTTCTGAAATGACATACACTGAATAGAGGGGCCACACAGCAAAAACTGGAGTGTGGAAATCTCAGGGTTAAATATTTCAGAGTTCAATTGAACTCCTGAAAAGTAATTTTATCACCATTGTGAGTAAAATGGCTTTTCACTGTTGAAGTTATTTGACAGTGTTAATCATCAGTGTTAGTCCAACTCTGTGGAAAGCCAACTGATCTGAACTCTGCCCACTGCCAATTCAAATCTGAGCAGAATTATCCCATCATGCCCTTGGTCAGTGCTTGAGATGTGTTTTACCTGTAAACACTGTCCTGGCTGCACATTAAGTTGACAATGGTTTGGCACTAATGTGTTTGTGACATTCAGACAGTGCTCTCTGTTTTGTTAAAAGTATGACTAAATACGTAGTTTCTTTGAAAAACTTTAGTTCTTTTCAAAGTTTTCAATAAATAGAATACCAAAACTTGTCTGACTTAAAAAGTGTTTGTAGTTCACAGTATCAGAAATTTTTGACATTACACTGTTAGACAGCAGCTGCTCGTCTTTTGAAATGAAAAATAGGAGTTTTGAAAAGCTGAACGCAGGGGGCGTAAAACAAATCTCCAGATACGTTATGACATCTATAAAGAGAGACTCCACACTTATGATCTACAGCTGAAGAAAGCAAGGCAGTCTTTCTTCTCAGATATAATCACAAAAAAAAACAAAAACAATGTACGAGTATTGCTTTCCACTGTAGAGAGATTAACAAACCCCCCTGTGTCAGCAGCATTTGAACTTCATTCTAGCAGGGCCTGCAATGAATTTGAAACAATTTAAACACCATGACACAGTTTAATCCATTTCAAGTCCAGTCCATTTCAAAAATCTGGACATTCTACACCAACTGTACTCCTCTTATTGATGTCTGTATATTTAAATACATCACAGAGACCATAATCAGAACTACACATAGAGGATAAGCGTTCAGTTTCTATACTCCATACGTATATATTTATCTTTTGTGGGTTATATTTGCTGTTTTAACATATTTTAATTTTTTCTTTTAAAGTGTTTCCATTGTGTTTCTTTTTCCTTTTGCCATTGTATTTTACTGTCTTGTGTGAAGAACTTTGAATTGCCTTGTAGCTGAAATGTGCGATGCAGATAAAATTGCCTTTCCTTGCCTGTCTTTTATGAATGATCAGGATCCGTCATGTCAGAACTAATTTCAGGCAGTGTTCACTGCTAAAAGGTAACAATCATAATTCTGCCTGGCCTCTCCTTCCAAAGACTTTTTCAACAGTTTTCCATGTAAGGTACTGAAAGTTTCCCTGCCTAAAAGTGACATTGGCAAAAGGGAAAGTCAGTGGGAAAACTTTAGGCATAACACCATGTTACTGATGGGATAGCAGTGACAATGTGACAAATGACACGATCCCATTGTTATGTAATAAACACAATACTCTGAAAAATGACAGTGATACTTGTGTGACACTAGCTCTGAAACGTTCATGACAAATGGTGTGACAAAAGCAATGGCATCAGTTCACTCAACATTCATAATACATTGGTGAGCAGTTATCATTAAACTGGAAATGTTTTAATTAGGTCTGAATCATGGCTAGCACATGATTCACATGGACCCACTATTTCAGTCAGTGATGTGCTGCTCAACAATTTTTCAAACCCCAGTTCTAAATGAAATCTCAATAGATGATAACTCAGTTGTGCCTAAGACAACACCAATACAGAGATCCACAGTATGAAGAGGTGAATTCCTCCAAAATCCAAAATCTAAATTTAATCTGGACAAAATTCAGCTGTTTTTTTCTAAGTGAAAATAAACTGGAAACAAGCAGGAATAGCCATGGGATAGAAATTAGGCATCTTATATCTCATTAACAATAGATTGGTATTATTGTTTTTAAAGCACTGGCCAGGTGAATTCATAAGCTAAAATTAATCCATTTAGTGTTAGCATTGATAGCCTGATTATTAATAGCTTGCTTTATCATATGGAATTACATGCCAACTATTTTCTTGTTAAAATTGCCAAACCTGTTGGGTTCTGGCAGCCTCAGATGGGAGAAATTGCTGCTTCCCCTCATATTGTATCAATACAAGCTAATTATCAGAGAGGTGGCCAAACAAAACAGCACATGGAGAGATGCTTAAGCTTCTTCATGAATTCTATGGACTACTAATTAAACCCTTGAAAATAAAGAAATAACAGATGGATTTAGCAGTTTTGAAAATAAACATTGTAGCAGCTAAACATTCATCACAGTGATGATGGTTAGACATATCTTTAAAGAGCTTTAGAGTACTCTATGTGGAAAGGTAACAGATATAAAGATGTCAGTCAAACACAAAGGCTGTCATCATTACAACAGACAACCATCTGAACAACAGCAGGCTGAAAGCAAAACATACCAATCACAGCCCACAGTACTCTTGTATTTGAGGCAGTGACAGCTAGTTCTCTGATACCCAATGTGATGTAGCCTATCACTGGTAGAGATTGTATAAACTTTTTGACTCTGACAGGGAGGTCCAGCATTTTCTAATCATGAGAAATGCAGAATATTTGCCTGCTCGGATAAGTTCAGTGGCATAAAGCACAAATGGAGCCACATCATGAATAAATCTACATGAGACAGGCTTTCTGATGATACAGAGGAAAATAAAAGAGTATTCAATCAAAGCTGTTATCTACATGAGCGAGTCTTTCACAAAGCAAGCCTGAGAACAGCTGAGGGACCATCATCTGTCAGACAGACTGTCATAATAATGTCATTATTCTGCACATTTCAGCTGCACTGTTAAACAGCAGATGATATCTGGGCATTTCTGGAATATGTTTGAAAGGTCTGTCTGGCATGCATTACTGTAGTGTTGGTTTTGGTGACATCACATAGATTACACACACCAGCTCAGCGGAAAGCTTAAAGTTGCACCTCATAGCTTTCAGTTGCATGGAAGGTAAGGAGGCCTGGAGGGCAAAAAGACTACTGTGTGGAGCTGCAGCATTCTCCATCTCTTCTAGAGATGAATGTTAACTTCACATGAAAACTGCAGATAAATACAGACAGTAAGATCAACTATTAGTTTTGGTCACTTTGGACCCATGTACAGATCCAAATCACTAAAAACTAGGGGTTGACCAATATTGTTTTTAGGGCCAGTACCACCACAGATTATCAGTAGCTCATGAGACAGATAACCAATATCTGAAACCACTATGCATTTATTCAAAATGTACTTAATGTAGAAAAAGAAAAATTGCATAATCAACAAAAATAAACATTTTAGCCCAAGCTCTATCAACATAAGAAATGGCAAAGAGCAGGTCAGGTATGGGAGCATGTAACGGTTTGACACTTTGCCACATCAACCTTGGTCCTGTACTGCTCTGGCCTCCTGACTGTCATCATCCATGCAAACACCAGGCCCATGCCCCATCTCTCCAGCGATCCTCTCAGCTGATCCTTCCATGACGCACGCAGTCGCCCCTAGCATCTGGACCAGCCCACCATGTCCTGCACACCCAGTATGCAGTGAGCTTGATCAGGCCCCAGAAAGCAAGCCAGGTGCCCGTAAAAGCACAGCTGCCGTTCCTGTATCAGGCAGATGCCCCTCCCCATCCATGTACTCCTAAGCACATTAGCATTAGACAAAGTCTTTTAAATGATACCCAAAGACATGCAAAAGAGAAGTTGTCTCAAATAAGTCCAGTCAGTGTCTTTGGTAACCAGTCAGCATCCAGGCCTCATAACAGTATAGTGAGAGGACCAAGGACTGAAAGATACCTCGAACGCCACACTGTTTTGCTCCATAAACACATCACCCCATGTGCAAGACAAAGGCTGCATTTGATCTCAGCCTCACAGTCAGCAGATCGATGGATTACGCTGCCAAAACAGGTGAACTGCTCCACAACTTCCATGCTCTTACCAGTCACAGACACAGATTTGATGACAGTATCCAAGGTGCCCCCAAATGCCTGAATCTTTGTTTTGGCCAAGGAGACATGCATTCACTCACTCTGCAAGTAAGAGCCTACAAGGACATCTACAGTCCACGCAAGGATCACCGCAACATCAGCAAAGTCCAGATCAGTGATCTGGACATCACCAAATGCCACTCTACAGTTCGCTACCCCTGTTACCTGCCCCATTATCCAGCACACACAGGCACTGAAGAGCATGGGGGCAAAGAAACACCCCTGCCTCACCACAAAATCAACTGGGAAGAAGTCAGAGATGGAGCCAGCACACTTCACAGTACTCTCTGTACCAGAATATAGGACAGACATCAGCTGGATGAGCGAACGGGGGATCCCGCAGAGCTCCAGAATCCTCCAAGGGTTATCTCTACTCACCGAGTCGAACGCCTTCCTAAAGTCAGCATAGGAACAGTAGAAGCAGGAAAACAGAAGGTGATGCCATGAGCTCACTGAGTTAGTTGCACCCAGGATTAAGTATTGATTGGCTATTATTCATGTGACATAGTCAATCAGATTGTGTTGTACACAAGACATTTGGTGAGACTGTGAAGAGTAAAAATAAAGCCAGAGGGGAGGACATGTGTTGTAGTAGAAAAAATGTTGTGCAGTTTTTAATTAATTAACCTTATCGATTATCTTTAAAATAAATTCTGATAATCAGTGAAATGTCAAATATCAGCCTCCATTAAAAAAAAAAAACAGGATGATCATTGTTCTACCCCTACTACAAACAGCAAAGTCCTCAGCTGAACTTCACTTTAGCTATGTTTGCATAATGATATATCAACAGTAGAGGAAATTCCTTCTTCTAACACTGCGGCCAAGATGAAAGCCGACAAAATATGCACAGATTTATGTGCTTTTGACGTGTTTGGGTCCATAATGCTGCATTTTGGGTAGCAAAGGGCAAGAAATTCTTCATTATCAAAGGTGAGTGCTAATTAGCTAACAGTTGACTTTGATAATGCTAGCAAACTACTATAAGTATCACCGTCAGCTGTCACTTCTAGACAGTATTCTGGGGCACTCATTTTTTCTTAAGTTAATGCAAAATCGCACGTCAGAGATCTGCTCAGTGCTAACGTATCTCATGTCCTGAAAGGACAGCAGAGCAGCCAATAGCAAAAATCTGCCTGCTTTATTTCTGCCCAGAGTTGTGTCCTCTTTTGTGAGGGAAAAAAATATTATTTAAAGAGATTGCCAAAACACGGAGATGGTGTCTGAGATTGACAACCTCTGTATACACTGGTGGGACACTTTTCTATGAGTTTGTGCAAGCCAAAATATTCCAAATGATATATGGCAAACTGTTTAGATTTCTTAGGACTTCAGATGTACATCTTTCTTTTATCAACATGTCACTGTGGCACCATATTCCCCACACAATCTCAAGGATGTGAAGTCTGCCCATTAAACAAATTTCAAGGTATTCCCACGCAACATAGTGGGTCTCTTTTTGAGGAGGAGTGAAATCTCTCCCTGTCAGATCTGTTTTGCTAAACCAACATGTTTGTGTGTGTTTGTGTGAAAAGCATGAGTCACACTCCTGTTGTTGTAATTTGCGAGATGTCCTGCCATCTGCTATGTACACTTGTGTGTGAGTATATAAGTGTCTCTGACTGAAGCAGAGAAAAAGGAGACAGAGGGAGCAAGGAATATCATTTGTTTATTGTTAGAGAAAAAAATGTCAGAAGAATTCAATAAGTCTTTGTTTAAATGTTCTGCACATTATATTTAATCTTTTTTGTATAACTACAGTTGAAAGTACTTCCGTTTTTTGTCTGTTTTGCTCGAACATTTTTGCATGGCTGTGTCCTAAACTGTATATGATTCTATACCACGCAGTGTTTACAGCCATGCACCGGTCCTTCTTCTCTGAAATTACCTTTTCAGTTGTCTGGATAACCTCTCGGGAAATTATGGTGCTGTTTCAGGAGACAAGAAGTAGGAAAATGGACCAGCTGTTAGAGTTTTAGGTAGGGATGATAATGATTAATCGATGATCAATTGATTGGTCGTGAAGAATTTCCTTGAGGGTGAAAAATGTACTTGATCCATTGATAATTGCAATAACAAAACCACGTTACTGTGTCCTCATTTTCATCAGTTGCATGTAAGATTTAGCCTAATTACTCACATTCACCATAAAATGGTGCAATGTTTTCAATGGTGGCAAGAAAATCATGTCAGGGCAGTGAAGAAGACCACCGTATAGCCAGGTAGTAACATCTTGAAAATGAAGCGAGGGAGGCGAAGTATCGTATGGGACCATTTCAAATTGAAAGAAGAAACTGCCACATGCAAGCATTGTGATGCTGTGTTTAAATATAACTCATCAATGACAACAACAATGCTCTATCACTTGAACAGTGTTCATCCAAGTGCACTAGCGAACTCTTCATCAGCTCAGCTGCAGCAACCGACCATCAGCTCTGTGTTTGCATGATGGGGATGCAATGCAAAACGGGCAGAAAAAAATAACCTGTGCTTACTGAAAAGACATGTTGCCTGTCAGTGTGGTTGACCGTCAAGGATTTAGGGAAATGATGCATCTGCTTGAGCCAGCATATCATATCCCATCTAGAGGCACCATCACCTCCCATATTGAAAAGCTTAGTTAGAAATGCTAGCGCAGCTCTCTAGCTTAGCTACCAAGGTTGCTTTGACACCAGACAGCTGGACTGGCCTCACAACCGAAAGCTATGTGACCGTCACCTGCCACCACATCCCCACCGACTGGCAACTCAGCTGTGTGGTTTTGCTTACAATAAGCTTGCCGGGCCACCACACTGCTGACCACCTGGCGGAAAAGTTGAAGGAAGCTGTGGACGAGTGAGGGCTTGATGGAAAGGTGCTAGCATGTGTGCACAACAACGCAAGAAAAATCACCGCAGCAAACAACCCTGCTAGAGTGCCCTGGTACTCGGTGGCCTGCTTCGCACACACACTTCAGCTCATGATTAATTTTTCACAAACGCACGTCATATATCTCATGGTACTCAGCAGGCCAGAATAATGTTTTAAATACACAGGCATACCGATGTTTCACGTTTAATGCAATCATAAAATGTGTTTCTGAGGAAATAAAGCTTTGATTGAGGAGGAAAAATAACGTTAGTTATTTTTTTGTGTAAGCAAAACGTTAATGTTTTAACATCAATTAAATATCAATTAATCTACTGGTTGATCATTAATTATAGCAATGGTCGGTTTAGGAACATGCTAATAATTTGCATCCCTAGTTTTTAAAATTTATTTAAAAAACAAGCAAGGATTTGCATGAATATTCCACTTTCTCCACTAAACACTGATAGGCAGGTAACAATTCAAGCTGTTTTGAGATAAAGTGAAGAAAAGGAAAACCAATTCATTAAGAGTGTCATAAATTTTTAGTGAACAGGTTTGCAGGCGAATGCTCCGTGTTAGATGTATTAGTTTGAGGAGTGATTTTAACATGCCTTACTTGTGCAAAGTGAAACATCTGAATCAAAAAGGACCCAAAACACTGCTGTCTGCCCTGAAAATGGAGTTTAACAACCAATACACTGTAAACTGGATCTTGAATAAACATTCCATACAGGTGAAAATCCTAATGATACACAAAGTGCTGAAGTTCAGCAGCTTCTTTTTTTTCCTTTCTCACTTTCTCACTGGTAAATTTATCACTCCAGCCTGAAGATACTCTGCCTGCTCAGTTAGTTATGGAGAGCAGGCCAAATTGAAGCTTTGCTTTTAATAAGGTTTTCTTTTTGTGTACTGGTGTAAATAACGCTTTAGTTGTCTAAATGTATTATCACTCTACATTCCAAAGATACATTGGTACACTTTCCCCCAATACACTGGAATCTATGTTCATTTAAATGCTAGCAAGGAGCACTCCATAATCTGCAAGGTAGGGCTGTGCATTTTATTTCAGCTTCATTGTTACTGAAAAAGTAACAGCATTCAGAATAAGCACATGGCAGAAGTCTGACATTACCACAGTAAAAACATTAAAAAGTTTGAAGCAAACGCAGCATTTCCCCTCTCACACTATTTCTAACCTATTTGAACTGTTGGATAGAAGCATGAGAAAATGTCCATGCTGATAGTTTATTTAAAAGCCATGTGCAGATATGCAGAAATAGAGAACAACTTTTTAATAACAACTACATGATGGTGTCATGGCACATTTCATAAATCATAAAAACGATACACTGCTCTGCATTGTATGGATTTAATTTGCATATACTGCATTTTATCTATCATTATTGCTTCAAATGAGGAGATATAACATGATTAATTTCTGTTTCTTTTTGTCATGGATTATTGTTTTGAGTTTTCCTCTTTTTGTTTGGCGACTATAGACATGTAAGTACCTGACTTTTGTCATTTTTGAAGAAAACAACTCACTACTGTTCTTTGTTCTTCTTTTAATGAAGAAATGTCGCCAAGTTCTGATAAAACCGGCGCTTCAACAGCATCCACGCTAAGCTCTTCCACCATAATTGCACCGATCTCTTGATGCTGCTTGTTTAGGCCACAACCCTCCTGCGCCTAAAAGTACTGCCCCTCGTCACTGATTGGTCCTGTCACTTTCTAACCCCGCCCAAACGGTTCAGACGGGAGTTTTGCAAGATGGATTTATGGGCATATCCATCTGCTTTGCAAGGTTAGATAGTTCATGGGTATTGCAGTGTTTTTTAGTTTTGAAATACAGAATGGAACAGAGTAAAGACAACAGGATGAACTAAGAAATATTGGCTTACATTACATAAATGATTATTGTTGATTATTTTGATTATTGTTGCAAATTCTTGTGGTTTTAAGTAACATAAATGACTTCAAAATTAGGTGTATTTATGTAAAGCTAGAAACTTGCATTTCATTGTTTATATGAAAGATTAAATTAAGTAAATTAACTTTTGCTCGGATTTATTTTCTCATTGTAAATGTAATGCAGCAATCCACCAGTAGTAGCCACTGTAGCTGTGGTTAAAAACTACTTCCTTGTTGCCATAAAACCTTTTAACATGATGTAAACAATACATCCATATATAATTGAAGCAAAGTGTAGCCACAATCAGCGCAAGAATGTGGACATTAACCAGCAAGGAAGACAGAAGGCTGACCATGCTACCACTGCTAACATTAGCCACACTGTTTACATTGTATACCCACTGATGCTGTGATCCCATGTTAAATCAACACTGCTAAATTTTCACTGGTTTCTGAGTGCTTACTTAACGTAAGACTAAATGCATTGAAATTTTAGCTCTTAATTATATGTAATTTTTTTCCTAGCAACATCACAAGCATAGATTGTCCGTAAAAGTAGCTGAAAAATATGTGCCACCCTTCATTATAAAAAATAATCGCAAAATAATAAAATCTTTTTAATGACTATGATTTAAGGATGCTAACACAGGACTCTGTGACAACAAAAATGTATAAACCATCCCTAACCAACTGAAAAAGTAGGATATTTAACCTAATGCCCTAAAGAGTAAACATCAGTAGACATGATCAGCTTATGCAGACAAAATTAAAACATTCTGATTAAGGCCATGATGTTGTTGTTCATGTGAATCCTTGCTTGCAAACACTTTCTAATAGGATAACCACACAGATGGGCAGCCCAGATGCTCAGTGGTTAGTACTGCAGGCACATGCGAAGTGTCCATATCCCCTCCTTATTAGTGACTTTACTCCTGGTGCTTCAGTTTTCCTCCACTATCTACAGTCATACTGAGTTTTGTCAGCTGGAGGCTCGAAATTGTCAGTTGTGAATATGTGAGTCTGCTAGTTAGCTCTGCAACAAACCATGTGTTATCCATTCAACAATAGGATAACAGTACAATGTTTAACTCACCCTATGATAAATAAACAAAACTCACCACAACAGGTACTGACCGAAACATTAAACTAGTGTTGGGATAAACTCTAACTTTAATTTCAGAGCCATTCTCTCTGTGTCTCTTCACAAGCCTTTCCCTGAATAAGCAGCTGCATTGTATTTCTGCCCCCTCTAACAAAGTCATGGTGTTGAATTTTGCACGCCTGTGACAGAGTATGTAAGCAAGCCACCATCAGAAGAGCAGGATATTAAGTATTTTACACAGTGTTACACAACTATCCACACTAATCATCTCGATTCCTGTGACTTTGATTCTGCTTCCTTAGAAACCCTCTCTTCATCTAATTTTAGCCAAATACCCGCGTATACAGGATTTGAGCTGTGAATGGAGGCGAGAGAGAGTGAGATGCAGCTGAAAAGACGAGGGGTGTGCACACAGAGGCAAACAACACCCGGACAAACATTTCGCATCCTGTCACAGCCGAATGAGTCACACATGCTTTATTGTCAGGATGCAACATTGGCAGAAAAAAAGGGAGGAGTGGTAGTGATATGGCATCTGCGGCAAGTTCACCACATGCAGCCGTTTCCTCTCAAGTCAGCTCATTTGTCACCTAATGTAGGGTCTTGTTGGAACTGTTTGTTTCTTTATTGCTCATTAAACAGTATTATTAGCCTCAGTCCTGCTTGTGTCAGCTCTTCTGTAAAATAATACTGATGACATGACAGAGAGGCTGCTGCTAACAGGTATAATTACCTCAGTCCACCAGGTGTTTAGGTGTTAACCAAGCTGACGGTGTGCATCTGTTTATGTGTCTAAGTGTATGTGTGAGTTTTTATAGAGGGGAAAGTGATTCCACAAATGGGTTATAGTAAATTGAATCAATACATAATTCTATATTAATACTTCCACAGAAGCATCTGTAAGTATTTATGGTACCCAGAAACTTAACATGGAGAGAAGAAGCCAATAAAGCTGGGAGGCAACTAGCTTACCACCTAAAAAACAAAGCCATTTGATGAAACGGTGTGATTACGTTCTTGTTCCTGTGTCAAGACTGACTAATGATGCCCCCAGGCCTAAATCAATCCAACTTCATAACCACAAGAGAAGTAAGCTATGAATATACACTGCACATTTTGGTTCTTCTCTGAGGAAGTAAGTCTATTAACTAAGTCTGCAACAGAAATGTTTTAAAACTTCTACAGGCATACTGTGAAAAGTATTGAAACACAGAGGATCACAGCATGGTTTGCCAGCTGTATCAGGATGGACAATGAGGGCTGCACAAGATCATAAGGACAGCCGATTACATCACTGGGAGCCAGCTGCCAGCAACTGAGGAAGGCTACTGGCCCTGTTGTCAGAGCAGAGCCTTTAGCATGAACCAGCTCACCCAGGAAACATCGTCTCATTCAGCTACTTCTCTGGCAATACAGCAGAATATACTCACAGACCATAAGACTGTATTGACTAAAACTGGACTACAATGTTTTAGACAGTCAATGTTATGCTGCTCTTTGTGTTTTGCCTAATTATTAAAAAGCTTTTTCACCCCTCCACAAAAAGATTAGCTGTAAGGATAATGAGATAACTTTATAACACATGAGTCCTAGCCAATCAGCTTGCCTGTCGTCGCACTTTGAAAACTGGAACCAACAAGAAGTGATTTCTCCGGTGTTGACTCATGAGGAGGAAATACAGAGGGAAACAACTGTAATAGACCTTAATGGGCAAAATCCTGCATCACAGGCCTCTGTTAACCCAAGTGGTGGATTAACTAAGTACTTAAGTACTTAAGGGAATCAAGTACTGTGAATTTAAAGTTTATTGTTTATGTTTATTAGGATCTCCTTAAGCATTGGCACGTGGCCGCAGTTATTCTTCCTGGGGTCCATAACATTAAATAGTTTACATGCAAATATAATATAAAGTAACTGACTGGTACTTCATAAATACTTCCATATAACTTTACTCCATTGTACTTTGGAGGGTAAAAAACTTTTTTTATCAGAATTATTTATTTAGATGGTTTAGTTAATGGTTACCTTGCTGTTTAAATTATTAAATAAAACTACAGTTGCAAGAAAAAGTATGTGAACTCTTTGGGATTCCTTGGATTTCTGCATAAATTGGTCATAAAATGTGTTCTGATCTTCATCTAGGTCCCAACAATAGACTAACACAGTCTGCTCAAACTTATATCGCACAAAGAAATATATGTTCTTTTATTGAACAAAACATGTAAACATTCACAGTGCAGGGTGGAAAAAGTACATGAACTCCTAGGCTAATGACTTCTCCAAGAGCTAGTTGGAGCCAGGAGTCAGCCAACCTGGAGTCCAATCAATGTGATGAGATTGGATGTGTTGGTTAAAGCTGCCCTGCCCTTTAAAAAACACACACCAGTTTTGAATTTGCTGTTCTCAAGAAGCATTGCCTGATGTGAACCATGCCTCGCACAAAAGAGCTCTCTGAAGACCTACGATCAAGAATTGTTGACTTGCATGAAGCTGGAAAGGGTTACAAAGTATCTCTAAAAGCCTTGATGTTCATGTGTCCACGGTAAGACAGACTGTCTACAAATGGAGAAGGTTCAGCACTGTTGCTACTCTCCCTTGGTGTGGTCGTCCTGCAAAGATGACTGCAAGAGCACAGTGCAGAATGCTCAATGAGGTGAAGAAGAACCCTAGAGTGTCAGCTAAAGACTTACAGAAATCTCTGGCACATGCTAAAATTTGTGTTGACAAATCTACAATGAATAAAACATTAAACAAGAATGGATTTCATGGGAGGACACCACGGAGGAAGCCACTGCTGCACATCTGAAGTTTGCAAAAGAGCACCTGGATGTTCCACAGCACTACTGGCAAAATATTCTGTCCATAGATGAAACCAAAATTGAGTTGTTTGGAAGGAACACACAGCTATGTGTGGAGAAAAAAAGGCACAGCACACCAACATCAAAACCTCATCCCAACTGTGAAATAAGGTGGAGGGGCCATCATGGTTTGGGGCTGCTTTGCTGCCTCAGGGCCTGGACGGATTGCTGCCATTGATGGAAAAATGAATTCCCAAGTTTATCAAGACATTTTGCAGGAAAACTTAAGACCATCTGTCCGCCAACTGAAGTTCAACAGAGGATGGGTGAGGCAACAGGACAACGACCCAAAGCATAGAAGTAAATCAACAACAGAATGGCTTCAACAGGAGAAAATACACCTTCTGGAGTGGCCCAGTCCGAGTCCTGACCTCAACCTGGTTGAGATGCTGTGGCATGACCTCAAGAAAGCGATTCACACCAGACATCCCAAAAATATTGCTACACTGAAACAGTTTTGTAAAGAGAAATGGTCCAAAAATCCTCCTGACCGTTGTGCAGGTCTGATCTGCAACTACAGGAAACATTTGGTTGAGGTTATTGCTGCCAAAGGAGGGTCAACCAGTCAATAGCCTAGGAGTTCACATACCTTTTCCATCCTGCACTGTGAATGTTTACATGTATTGTTCAATAAAAACATATATTTTTTGTGCGGTATTAGTTTAAGCAGACTGTGTTTGTCTATTGTTGTGACTTAGATGAAGATCAGAACACATTTTATGACCAATTTATGCAGAAATCCAAGAAATCCCAAAGGGTTCATATACTTTTTCTTGCAACTGTATACTTAAACATCCATGTGCAATCATGATTAAGCTATTCATATTAATAAGTTTAACAAGGTAACATTTAAGTAATTGATATACAGTGCTTAACAAATTTATTAGACCACCACCCAAAGTAAGGTTTATGCCACAGCTGCCCTAAATCAACAGCATTGGTAATTACCAAAACCATTTTTTATGTTTCTGCAATGGTTAATACACCAATATGTAGAAGCTCTTTAACCAAAATGATATATTTAATGCTAAAATATAATTATTGTTATCCATGAATTTTCAAATTTACTGATTTACAAAAAAAAATGGAAAAATAGTAAAGAACATTATTATTTCTTGATTAATATGTGAAAATATAGTTATTTACTTGCATTCCTGAACAGAAAAAATTAGTTTTAGTGGTTGAATGTTATGCTTGATTCATTTCAATTTGGGTCTAAAAAGGTCAATTCAGTTTGAAATTCCTCTTTCCTGTTCAAAATGGTAAAACATGGAGAGCTCACTGAAAATGAAAGAGTCCGCATTAAAGCACTTCATGATGCTGGATGGTCTCTGAGACAAATATGACAGGTGGTCTAGTAAATTTGTTAGGCACTGTACATGAATGCATCAGTGGTTATAATTAAATTCAGTATATTTTGTTGACATAATTATATTTAAGTTGGTTGGTTGAGTTGGTGGCATTTATATCATTGGTTAATACACACATGAATTGTTAAAGGTGTACAGTCTTGAGAGATAAAAACTGTAAGTGACTATGACAATGGCACATTTATACCTTTGTGCCAGATTCATTAAAACCAAACCTAATGCTACACCTTCTACACCTAAGGAAAAATCAGGCAGAGAGTTTGGTCATCAAACCAAAATTAACTCTCCGACAAAATAGGAAATCAGCAGCAGCGTACTCCCTGGAGATGAGTGCTTTCACACTGCAGCCAGACCAACTCGAGCTCCTTCTGGCTACAGCTGAGCACTACAGTGCCAGGGTTACTTTTTGGCACGAGCTGTGCCCTTGTGTGAACTCACTGCTGAGCTTAAATCTCCCGGGGAAAGGAAGCAGAAGGGCATTTCTGAGACAACAGGGTGCATTTCTGCCTACAACCAGTGATCCAGAAGCCTGATGTCAGTTTTTCTTGCATGCATACTGAACAAAGCTGTAACATCTCAGGCTCACAAGTAATCGTTTAAAATTTCTTTTCACATTACAGATTTGGATAGTTCTTCAGGGCTTTATATTTTTAAACTGAAACCAGAAAACATCTTCACCCATAGGGTATTTGAAGTAATACTCAGATTTTTGAATTAGTATATAACAGATGCAAATTTTTGTCACAAATCACAAGCACATACACATGTTACAGGAGGTCTATAAGAAGGAAGAGAGGACAGACTAGTTTTCATTCACTGTAACAAAGTTCATTGAAATACTGTATGATGAGTTCCTCTACTCTCCAACCCTGCCTGTGATAGCAGAAGGTAGGAAGCTCTAGCTGTAGCGTGCCTCTTCACACTTCGCAGCTGTGTTTGTGTCAGGATGGAAGTAGTGTTAAGCAATGAGTCCAGGGCATGGCTGAGGTCGTGCGTTTTGTGTTGTGCTTTGCATGCCATGTTAGTGTCAATATCAGCCAGGGGGAGTTTAGCAGTAGGCAAACCAATATTTCTGCAAGTTTCTCATGCTGACAGAGAGCATGTTGAAGTCTGTGCAACAGAAGAAAA